>NW_027457850.1:0-21441 GCF_050624435.1 Tenrec ecaudatus
GGCTAGGCAGCCCTAGCCTTTCAGGCTAGGGCACCCCTAGGCTTTATGGCTCCCCTAGGCTAAGGCTAGGCTCCCTAGCCTTCAGGCTGGGCACCCTAGCTTTAGGCTAGGGCTCCCTAAGGCTAAGGCTAGGGCTCCCCTAGCCTTCAGGCTAGGGCACCCCTAGGCTTTAGGCTCCCCTAGGCTAAGGCTAGGGCTCCCTAGCCTTCAGGCTAGGGCACCCTAGGCTTTAGGCTAGGGCTCCCCTAGGCTAAGGCTAGGGCTCCCCTAGACTTCAGGCTAGGCACCCCTAGGCTTTAGGCTCCCCTAGGCTAAGGCTAGGCTCCCCTAGCCTTCAGGCTAGGGCACCCCTAGGCTTTAGGCTAGGGCTCCCCTAGGCTAGGCTAGGGCTCCCCTAGCCTTCAGGCTAGGGCACCCCTAGGCTTTAGGCTCCCCTAGGCTAAGGCTAGGGCTCCCCTAGCCTTCAGGCTAGGGCACCCCTAGGCTTTAGGCTAGGGCTCCCCTAGGCTAAGGCTAGGGCTCCCCTAGCCTTCAGGCTAGGGCACCCCTAGGCTTTAGGCTCCCCTAGGCTAAGGCTAGGGCTCCCCTAGCCTTCAGTCTAGGGCACACCTAGGCTTTAGGCTAGGGCTCCCCTAGGCTAAGGCTAGGGCTCCCCTAGCCTTCAGGCTAGGGAACCCCTAGGCTTTAGGCTCCCCTAGGCTAAGGCTAGGGCTCCCCTAGCCTTCAGGCTAGGGCACCCCTAGGCTTTAGGCTCCCCTAGGCTAAGGCTAGGGCTCCCTAGCCTTCAGGCTAGGGCACCCCTAGGCTTTAGGCTAGGGCCTTCCCTAGGCTAAGGCTAGGGCTCCCCTAGCCTTCAGGCTAGGGCACCCCTAGGCTTTAGGCTCCCCTAGGCTAAGGCTAGGCTCCCCTAGCCTTCAGGCTAGGGCACCCCTAGGCTTAGGCTAGGGCTCCCCTAGGCTAAGGCTAGGGCTCCCCTAGCCTTCAGGCTAGGGCACCCCTAGGCTTTAGGCTCCCCTAGGCTAGGCTAGGGCTCCCTAGCCTTCAGCTAGGGCACCCCTAGGCTTTAGGCTAGGGCTCCCCTAGGCTAAGGCTAGGGCTCCCCTAGCCTTCAGGCTAGGGCACCCCTAGGCTTTAGGCTCCCCTAGGCTAAGGCTAGGGCTCCCCTAGCCTTCAGGCTAGGGCACCCTAGCTTTAGGCTAGGGCTCCCCTAGGCTAAGGCTAGGGCTCCCCTAGCCTTCAGGCTAGGGCCCCTAGGCTTTAGGCTCCCCTAGGCTAAGGCTAGGGCTCCCCTAGCCTTCAGGCTAGGGCACCCCTAGGCTTTAGGCTAGGGCTCCCCTAGGCTAAGGCTAGGGCTCCCCTAGCCTTCAGGCTAGGGCACCCCTAGGCTTTAGGCTCCCCTAGGCTAAGGCTAGGGCTCCCCTAGCCTTCAGGCTAGGGCACCCCTAGGCTTTAGGCTAGGGCTCCCCTAGGCTAAGGCTAGGGCTCCCCTAGCCTTCAGGCTAGGGCACCCCTAGGCTTTAGGCTCCCCTAGGCTAAGTCTAGGGCTCCCCTAGCCTTCAGGCTAGGGCACCCCTAGGCTTTAGGCTAGGGCTCCCCTAGGCTAAGGCTAGGGCTCCCCTAGCCTTCAGGCTAGGGCACCCCTAGGCTTTAGGCTCCCCTAGGCTAAGCCTAGGGCTCCCCTAGCCTTCAGGCTAGGGCACCCCTAGGCTTTAGGCTCCCCTGGGCTAAGGCTAGGGCTCCCCTAGCCTTCAGGCTAGGGCACCCCTAGGCTTTAGGCTAGGGCTCCCCTAGGCTAAGGCTAGGGCTCCCCTAGCCTTCAGGCTAGGGCACCCCTAGGCTTTAGGCTACCCTAGGCTAAGGCTAGGGCTCCCCTAGCCTTCAGGCTAGGGCACCCCTAGGCTTTAGGCTCCCCTAGGCTAAGGCTAGGGCTCCCCTAGCCTTCAGGCTAGGGCACCCCTAGGCTTTAGCCTAGGGCTCCCCTAGGCTAAGGCTAGGGCTCCCCTAGCCTTCAGGCTAGGCCACCCCTAGGCTTTAGGCTCCCCTAGGCTAAGGCTAGGGCTCCCCTAGCCTTCAGGCTAGGGCACCCCTAGGCTTTAGGCTAGGGCTCCCCTAGGCTAAGGCTAGGGCTCCCCTAGCCTTCAGGCTAGGGCACCCCTAGGCTTTAGGCTCCCCTAGGCTAAGGCTAGGGCTCCCCTAGCCTTCAGGCTAGGGCACCCCTAGGCTTTAGGCTAGGGCTCCCCTAGGCTAAGGCTAGGGCTCCCCTAGCCTTCAGGCTAGGGCACCCCTAGGCTTTAGGCTCCCCTAGGCTAAGGCTAGGGCTCCCCTAGCCTTCAGGCTAGGCCACCCCTAGGCTTTAGGCTCCCCTAGGCTAAGGCTAGGGCTCCCCTAGCCTTCAGGCTAGGGCACCCCTAGGCTTTAGGCTAGGGCTCCCCTAGGCTAAGGCTAGGGCTCCCCTAGCCTTCAGGCTAGGGCACCCCTAGGCTTTAGGCTCCCCTAGGCTAAGGCTAGGGCTCCCCTAGCCTTCAGGCTAGGGCACCCCTAGGCTTTAGGCTAGGCCTCCCCTAGGCTAAGGCTAGGGCTCCCCTAGCCTTCAGGCTAGGGCACCCCTAGGCTTTAGGCTCCCCTAGGCTAAGGCTAGGGCTCCCCTAGCCTTCAGTCTAGGGCACACCTAGGCTTTAGGCTAGGGCTCCCCTAGGCTAAGGCTAGGGCTCCCCTAGCCTTCAGGCTAGGGAACCCCTAGGCTTTAGGCTCCCCTAGGCTAAGGCTAAGGCTCCCCTAGCCTTCAGGCTAGGGCCCCCCTAGGCTTTAGGCTCCCCTAGGCTAAGGCTAGGGCTCCCCTAGCCTTCAGGCTAGGGCACCCCTAGGCTTTAGGCTAGGGCTCCCCTAGGCTAAGGCTAGGGCTCCCCTAGCCTTCAGGCTAGGGCACCCCTAGGCTTTAGGCTCCCCTAGGCTAAGGCTAGGGCTCCCCTAGCCTTCAGGCTAGGGCACCCCTAGGCTTTAGGCTAGGGCTCCCCTAGGCTAAGGCTAGGGCTCCCCTAGCCTTCAGGCTAGGGCACCCCTAGGCTTTAGGCTCCCCTAGGCTAAGGCTAGGGCTCCCCTAGCCTTCAGGCTAGGGCACCCCTAGGCTTTAGGCTAGGGCTCCCCTAGGCTAAGGCTAGGGCTCCCCTAGCCTTCAGGCTAGGGCACCCCTAGGCTTTAGGCTCCCCTAGGCTAAGGCTAGGGCTCCCCTAGCCTTCAGGCTAGGGCACCCCTAGGCTTTAGGCTAGGGCTCCCCTAGGCTAAGGCTAGGGCTCCCCTAGCCTTCAGGCTAGGGCACCCCTAGGCTTTAGGCTCCCCTAGGCTAAGGCTAGGGCTCCCCTAGCCTTCAGGCTAGGGCACCCCTAGGCTTTAGGCTAGGGCTCCCCTAGGCTAAGGCTAGGGCTCCCCTAGCCTTCAGGCTAGGGCACCCCTAGGCTTTAGGCTCCCCTAGGCTAAGGCTAGGGCTCCCCTAGCCTTCAGGCTAGGGCACCCCTAGGCTTTAGGCTAGGGCTCCCCTAGGCTAAGGCTAGGGCTCCCCTAGCCTTCAGGCTAGGGCACCCCTAGGCTTTAGGCTCCCCTAGGCTAAGTCTAGGGCTCCCCTAGCCTTCAGGCTAGGGCACCCCTAGGCTTTAGGCTAGGGCTCCCCTAGGCTAAGGCTAGGGCTCCCCTAGCCTTCAGGCTAGGGCACCCCTAGGCTTTAGGCTCCCCTAGGCTAAGCCTAGGGCTCCCCTAGCCTTCAGGCTAGGGCACCCTAGGCTTTAGGCTCCCCTGGGCTAAGGCTAGGGCTCCCCTAGCCTTCAGGCTAGGGCACCCCTAGGCTTTAGGCTAGGGCTCCCCTAGGCTAAGGCTAGGGCTCCCCTAGCCTTCAGGCTAGGGCACCCCTAGGCTTTAGGCTACCCTAGGCTAAGGCTAGGGCTCCCCTAGCCTTCAGGCTAGGGCACCCCTAGGCTTTAGGCTCCCCTAGGCTAAGGCTAGGGCTCCCCTAGCCTTCAGGCTAGGGCACCCCTAGGCTTTAGCCTAGGGCTCCCCTAGGCTAAGGCTAGGGCTCCCCTAGCCTTCAGGCTAGGCCACCCCTAGGCTTTAGGCTCCCCTAGGCTAAGGCTAGGGCTCCCCTAGCCTTCAGGCTAGGGCACCCCTAGGCTTTAGGCTAGGGCTCCCCTAGGCTAAGGCTAGGGCTCCCCTAGCCTTCAGGCTAGGGCACCCCTAGGCTTTAGGCTCCCCTAGGCTAAGGCTAGGGCTCCCCTAGCCTTCAGGCTAGGGCACCCCTAGGCTTTAGGCTAGGGCTCCCCTAGGCTAAGGCTAGGGCTCCCCTAGCCTTCAGGCTAGGGCACCCCTAGGCTTTAGGCTCCCCTAGGCTAAGGCTAGGGCTCCCCTAGCCTTCAGGCTAGGCCACCCCTAGGCTTTAGGCTCCCCTAGGCTAAGGCTAGGGCTCCCCTAGCCTTCAGGCTAGGGCACCCCTAGGCTTTAGGCTAGGGCTCCCCTAGGCTAAGGCTAGGGCTCCCCTAGCCTTCAGGCTAGGGCACCCCTAGGCTTTAGGCTCCCCTAGGCTAAGGCTAGGGCTCCCCTAGCCTTCAGGCTAGGGCACCCCTAGGCTTTAGGCTAGGCCTCCCCTAGGCTAAGGCTAGGGCTCCCCTAGCCTTCAGGCTAGGGCACCCCTAGGCTTTAGGCTCCCCTAGGCTAAGGCTAGGGCTCCCCTAGCCTTCAGGCTAGGGCACCCCTAGGCTTTAGGCTAGGGCTCCCCTAGGCTAAGGCTAGGGCTCCCCTAGCCTTCAGGCTAGGGCACCCCTAGGCTTTAGGCTCTCCTAGGCTAAGGCTAGGGCTCCCCTAGCCTTCAGGCTAGGGCACCCCTAGGCTTTAGGCTAGGGCTCCCCTAGGCTAAGGCTAGGGCTCCCCTAGCCTTCAGGCTAGGGCACCCCTAGGCTTTAGGCTCCCCTAGGCTAAGTCTAGGGCTCCCCTAGCCTTCAGGCTAGGGCACCCCTAGGCTTTAGGCTAGGGCTCCCCTAGGCTAAGGCTAGGGCTCCCCTAGCCTTCAGGCTAGGGCACCCCTAGGCTTTAGGCTCCCCTAGGCTAAGCCTAGGGCTCCCCTAGCCTTCAGGCTAGGGCACCCCTAGGCTTTAGGCTCCCCTGGGCTAAGGCTAGGGCTCCCCTAGCCTTCAGGCTAGGGCACCCCTAGGCTTTAGGCTAGGGCTCCCCTAGGCTAAGGCTAGGGCTCCCCTAGCCTTCAGGCTAGGGCACCCCTAGGCTTTAGGCTCCCCTGGGCTAAGGCTAGGGCTCCCCTAGCCTTCAGGCTAGGGCACCCCTAGGCTTTAGGCTAGGGCTCCCCTAGGCTAAGGCTAGGGCTCCCCTAGCCTTCAGGCTAGGCCACCCCTAGGCTTTAGGCTCCCCTAGGCTAAAGCTAGGGCTCCCCTAGCCTTCAGGCTAGGGCACCCCTAGGCTTTAGGCTAGGGCTCCCCTAGGCTAAGGCTAGGGCTCCCCTAGCCTTCAGGCTAGGGCACCCCTAGGCTTTAGGCTCCCCTAGGCTAAGGCTAGGGCTCCCCTAGCCTTCAGGCTAGGGCACCCCTAGGCTTTAGGCTAGGGCTCCCCTAGGCTAAGGCTAGGGCTCCCCTAGCCTTCAGGCTAGGCCACCCCTAGGCTTTAGGCTCCCCTAGGCTAAGGCTAGGGCTCCCCTAGCCTTCAGGCTAGGGCACCCCTAGGCTTTAGGCTAGGGCTCCCCTAGGCTAAGGCTAGGGCTCCCCTAGCCTTCAGGCTAGGGCACCCCTAGGCTTTAGGCTCCCCTAGGCTAAGGCTAGGGCTCCCCTAGCCTTCAGGCTAGGGCACCCCTAGGCTTTAGGCTCACCTAGGCTAAGGCTAGGGCTCCCCTAGCCTTCAGGCTAGGGCACCCCTAGGCTTTAGGCTAGGCCTCCCCTAGGCTAAGGCTAGGGCTCCCCTAGCCTTCAGGCTAGGGCACCCCTAGGCTTTAGGCTCCCCTAGGCTAAGGCTAGGGCTCCCCTAGCCTTCAGGCTAGGGCACCCCTAGGCTTTAGGCTAGGGCTCCCCTAGGCTAACGCTAGGGCTCCCCTAGCCTTCAGGCTAGGGCACCCCTAGGCTTTAGGCTCCCCTAGGCTAAGGCTAGGGCTCCCCTAGCCTTCAGGCTAGGGCACCCCTAGGCTTTAGGCTCCCCTAGGCTAAGGCTAGGGCTCCCCTAGCCTTCAGGCTAGGGCACCCCTAGGCTTTAGGCTCCCCTAGGCTAAGGCTAGGGCTCCCCTAGCCTTCAGGCTAGGGCACCCCTAGGCTTTAGGCTCCCCTAGGCTAAGGCTAGGACTCCCCTAGCCTTCAGGCTAGGGCACCCCTAGGCTTTAGGCTCCCCTAGGCTAAGGCTAGGGCTCCCCTAGCCTTCAGGCTAGGGCACCCCTAGGCTTTAGGCTCCCCTAGGCTAAGGCTAGGGCTCCCCTAGCCTTCAGGCTAGGGCACCCCTAGGCTTTAGGCTCCCCTAGGCTAAGGCTAGGGCTCCCCTAGCCTTCAGGCTAGGCCACCCCTAGGCTTTAGGCTCCCCTAGGCTAAGGCTAGGGCTCCCCTAGCCTTCAGGCTAGGGCACCCCTAGGCTTTAGGCTCCCCTAGGCTAAGGCTAGGGCTCCCCTAGCCTTCAGGCTAGGGCACCCCTAGGCTTTAGGCTCCCCTAGGCTAAGGCTAGGGCTCCCCTAGCCTTCAGGCTAGGGCACCCCTAGGCTTTAGGCTCCCCTAGGCTAAGGCTAGGGCTCCCCTAGCCTTCAGGCTAGGGCACCCCTAGGCTTTAGGCTCCCCTAGGCTAAGGCTAGGGCTCCCCTAGCCTTCAGGCTAGGGCACCCCTAGGCTTTAGGCTCCCCTAGGCTAAGGCTAGGGCTCCCCTAGCCTTCAGGCTAGGGCACCCCTAGGCTTTAGGCTCCCCTAGGCTAAGGCTAGGGCTCCCCTAGCCTTCAGGCTAGGGCACCCCTAGGCTTTAGGCTCCCCTAGGCTAAGGCTAGGGCTCCCCTAGCCTTCAGGCTAGGGCACCCCTAGGCTTTAGGCTCCCCTAGGCTAAGGCTAGGGCTCGCCTAGCCTTCAGGCTAGGGCACCCCTAGGCTTTAGGCTCCCCTAGGCTAAGGCTAGGGCTCCCCTAGCCTTCAGGCTAGGGCACCCCTAGGCTTTAGGCTCCCCTAGGCTAAGGCTAGGGCTCCCCTAGCCTTCAGGCTAGGGCACCCCTAGGCTTTAGGCTCCCCTAGGCTAAGGCTAGGGCTCCCCTAGGCTTCAGGCTAGGGCACCCCTAGGCTTTAGGCTCCCCTAGGCTAAGGCTAGGGCTCCCCTAGCCTTCAGGCTAGGGCACCCCTAGGCTTTAGGCTCCCCTAGGCTAAGGCTAGGGCTCCCCTAGGCTTCAGGCTAGGGCACCCCTAGGCTTTAGGCTCCCCTAGGCTAAGGCTAGGGCTCCCCTAGCCTTCAGGCTAGGGCACCCCTAGGCTTTAGGCTCCCCTAGGCTAAGGCTAGGGCTCCCCTAGCCTTCAGGCTAGGGAACCCCTAGGCTTTAGGCTCCCCTAGGCTAAGGCTAGGGCTCCCCTAGCCTTCAGGCTAGGGCACCCCTAGGCTTTAGGCTCCCCTAGGCTAAGGCTAGGGCTCCCCTAGCCTTCAGGCCAGGGCACCCCTAGGCTTTAGGCTCCCCTAGGCTAAGGCTAGGGCTCCCCTAGCCTTCAGGCTAGGGCACCCCTAGGCTTTAGGCTAGGGCTCCCCTAGGCTAAGGCTAGGGCTCCCCTAGGCTTCAGGTTAGGGCACCCCTAGGCTTTAGGCTCCCCTAGGCTAAGGCTAGGGCTCCCCTAGCCTTCAGGCTAGGGCACCCCTAGGCTTTAGGCTCCCCTAGGCTAAGGCTAGGGCTCCCCTAGCCTTCAGGCTAGGGCACCCCTAGGCTTTAGGCTCCCCTAGGCTAAGGCTAGGGCTCCCCTAGCCTTCAGGCTAGGGCACCCCTAGGCTTTAGGCTCCCCTAGGCTAAGGCTAGGGCTCCCCTAGCCTTCAGGCTAGGGCATCCCTAGGCTTTAGGCTCCCCTAGGCTAAGGCTAGGGCTCCCCTAGCCTTCAGGCTAGGGCACCCCTAGGCTTTAGGCTCCCCTAGGCTAAGGCTAGGGCTCCCCTAGCCTTCAGGCTAGGGCACCCCTAGGCTTTAGGCTCCCCTAGGCTAAGGCTAGGGCCCCCCTAGCCTTCAGGCTAGGGCACCCCTAGGCTTTAGGCTCCCCTAGGCTAAGGCTAGGGCTCCCCTAGCCTTCAGGCTAGGGCACCCCTAGGCTTTAGGCTCCCCTAGGCTAAGGCTAGGGCTCCCCTAGCCTTCAGGCTAGGGCACCCCTAGGCTTTAGGCTCCCCTAGGATAAGGCTACGGCTCCCCTAGCCTTCAGGCTAGGGCACCCCTAGGCTTTAGGCTCCCCTAGGCTAAGGCTAGGGCTCCCCTAGCCTTCAGGCTAGGGCACCCCTAGGCTTTAGGCTCCCCTAGGCTAAGGCTAGGGCTCCCCTAGCCTTCAGGCTAGGGCACCCCTAGGCTTTAGGCTCCCCTAGGCTAAGGCTAGGGCTCCCCTAGCCTTCAGGCTAGGGCACCCCTAGGCTTTAGGCTCCCCTAGGCTAAGGCTAAGCTCCCCTAGCCTTCAGGCTAGGGCACCCCTAGGCTTTAGGCTCCCCTAGGCTAAGGCTAGGGCTCCCCTAGCCTTCAGGCTAGGGCACCCCTAGGCTTTAGGCTCCCCTAGGCTAAGGCTAGGGCTCCCCTAGCCTTCAGGCTAGGGCACCCCTAGGCGTTAGGCTCCCCTAGGCTAAGGCTAGGGCTCGCCTAGCCTTCAGGCTAGGGCACCCCTAGGCTTTAGGCTCCCCTAGGCTAAGGCTAGGGCTCCCCTAGCCTTCAGGCTAGGGCACCCCTAGGCTTTAGGCTCCCCTAGGCTAAGGCTAGGGCTCCCCTAGCCTTCAGGCTAGGGCACCCCTAGGCTTTAGGCTCCCCTAGGCTAAGGCTAGGGCTCCCCTAGCCTTCAGGCTAGGGCACCCCTAGGCTTTAGGCTCCCCTAGGCTAAGGCTAGGGCTCCCCTAGCCTTCAGGCTAGGGCACCCCTAGGCTTTAGGCTAGGGCTCCCCTAGGCTAAGGCTAGGGCTCCCCTAGCCTTCAGGCTAGGGCACCCCTAGGCTTTAGGCTCCCCTAGGCTAAGGCTAGGGCTCCCCTAGCCTTCAGGCTAGGGCACCCCTAGGCTTTAGGCTTTGGGCTCCCCTCGGCTAAGGCTAGGGCTCCCCTAGCCCTCAGCCTAGGGCACCCCTAGGCTTTGGGCTCGGGCGCCCCTCGGCCAAGGCTAGGGCTCCCCTAGCCCTCAGCCTAGGGCACCCCTAGGCTTTGGGCTCGGGCGCCCCTCGGCCAAGGCTAGGGCTCCCCTAGCCCTCAGCCTAGGGCACCCCTAGGCTTTGGGCTCGGGCGCCCCTCGGCCAAGGCTAGGGCTCCCCTAGCCCTCAGCCTAGGGCACCCCTAGGCTTTGGGCTCGGGCGCCCCTCGGCCAAGGCTAGGGCTCCCCTAGCCCTCAGCCTAGGGCACCCCTAGGCTTTGGGCTCGGGCGCCCCTCGGCCAAGGCTAGGGCTCCCCTAGCCCTCAGCCTAGGGCACCCCTAGGCTTTGGGCTCGGGCGCCCCTCGGCCAAGGCTAGGGCTCCCCTAGCCCTCAGCCTAGGGCACCCCTAGGCTTTGGGCTCGGGCGCCCCTCGGCCAAGGCTAGGGCTCCCCTAGCCCTCAGCCTAGGGCACCCCTAGGCTTTGGGCTCGGGCGCCCCTCGGCCAAGGCTAGGGCTCCCCTAGCCCTCAGCCTAGGGCACCACTAGGCTTTGGGCTCGGGCGCCCCTCGGCCAAGGCTAGGGCTCCCCTAGCCCTCAGCCTAGGGCACCCCTAGGCTTTGGGCTCGGGCGCCCCTCGGCCAAGGCTAGGGCTCCCCTAGCCCTCAGCCTAGGGCACCTCTAGGCTTTGGGCTCGGGCGCCCCTCGGCCAAGGCTAGGGCTCCCCTAGCCCTCAGCCTAGGGCACCCCTAGGCTTTGGGCTCGGGCGCCCCTCGGCCAAGGCTAGGGCTCCCCTAGGCCTCAGCCTAGGGCACCCCTAGGCTTTGGGCTCGGGCGCCCCTCGGCCAAGGCTAGGGCTCCCCTAGGCCTCAGCCTAGGGCACCCCTAGGCTTTGGGCTCGGGCGCCCCTCGGCCAAGGCTAGGGCTCCCCTAGCCCTCAGCCTAGGGCACCCCTAGGCTTTGGGCTCGGGCGCCCCTCGGCCAAGGCTAGGGCTCCCCTAGCCCTCAGCCTAGGGCACCCCTAGGCTTTGGGCTCGGGCGCCCCTCGGCCAAGGCTAGGGCTCCCCTAGCCCTCAGCCTAGGGCACCCCTAGGCTTTGGGCTCGGGCGCCCCTCGGCCAAGGCTAGGGCTCCCCTAGCCCTCAGCCTAGGGCACCCCTAGGCTTTGGGCTCGGGCTCCACTAGGCTAAAGGCTAGGGCTCCCCTAGCCTTCAGGCTAGGGCACCCCTAGGCTTTAGGCTCGGGCTCCCCTAGGCTAAAGGCTAGGGCTCCCCTAGCCTTCAGGCTAGGGCACCCCTAGGCTTTAGGCTCGGGCTCCCCTAGGCTAAAGGCTAGGGCTCCCCTAGCCTTCAGGCTAGGGCACCCCTAGGCTTTAGGCTCGGGCTCGCCTAGGCTAAAGGCTAGGGCTCCCCTAGCCTTCAGGCTAGGGCACCCCTAGGCTTTAGGCTCGGGCTCGCCTAGGCTAAAGGCTAGGGCTCCCCTAGCCTTCAGGCTAGGGCACCCCTAGGCTTTAGGCTCGGGCTCCCCTAGGCTAAGGCTAGGGCTCCCCTAGCCTTCAGGCTAGGGCACCCCTAGGCTTTAGGCTCCCCTAGGCTAAGGCTAGGGCTCCCCTAGCCTTCAGGCTAGGGCACCCCTAGGCTTTAGGCTCCCCTAGGCTAAGGCTAGGACTCCCCTAGCCTTCAGGCTAGGGCACCCCTAGGCTTTAGGCTCCCCTAGGCTAAGGCTAGGGCTCCCCTAGCCTTCAGGCTAGGGCACCCCTAGGCTTTAGGCTCCCCTAGGCTAAGGCTAGGGCTCCCCTAGCCTTCAGGCTAGGGCACCCCTAGGCTTTAGGCTCCCCTAGGCTAAGGCTAGGGCTCCCCTAGCCTTCAGGCTAGGCCACCCCTAGGCTTTAGGCTCCCCTAGGCTAAGGCTAGGGCTCCCCTAGCCTTCAGGCTAGGGCACCCCTAGGCTTTAGGCTCCCCTAGGCTAAGGCTAGGGCTCCCCTAGCCTTCAGGCTAGGGCACCCCTAGGCTTTAGGCTCCCCTAGGCTAAGGCTAGGGCTCCCCTAGCCTTCAGGCTAGGGCACCCCTAGGCTTTAGGCTCCCCTAGGCTAAGGCTAGGGCTCCCCTAGCCTTCAGGCTAGGGCACCCCTAGGCTTTAAGCTCCCCTAGGCTAAGGCTAGGGCTCCCTAGCCTTCAGGCTAGGGCACCCCTAGGCTTTAGGCTCCCCTAGGCTAAGGCTAGGGCTCCCCTAGCCTTCAGGCTAGGGCACCCCTAGGCTTTAGGCTCCCCTAGGCTAAGGCTAGAGCTCCCCTAGCCTTCAGGCTAGGGCACCCCTAGGCTTTAGGCTCCCCTAGGCTAAGGCTAGGGCTCCCCTAGCCTTCAGGCTAGGGCACCCCTAGGCTTTAGGCTCCCCTAGGCTAAGGCTAGGGCTCGCCTAGCCTTCAGGCTAGGGCACCCCTAGGCTTTAGGCTCCCCTAGGCTAAGGCTAGGGCTCCCCTAGCCTTCAGGCTAGGGCACCCCTAGGCTTTAGGCTCCCCTAGGCTAAGGCTAGGGCTCCCCTAGCCTTCAGGCTAGGGCACCCCTAGGCTTTAGGCTCCCCTAGGCTAAGGCTAGGGCTCCCCTAGGCTTCAGGCTAGGGCACCCCTAGGCTTTAGGCTCCCCTAGGCTAAGGCTAGGGCTCCCCTAGCCTTCAGGCTAGGGCACCCCTAGGCTTTAGGCTCCCCTAGGCTAAGGCTAGGGCTCCCCTAGGCTTCAGGCTAGGGCACCCCTAGGCTTTAGGCTCCCCTAGGCTAAGGCTAGGGCTCCCCTAGCCTTCAGGCTAGGGCACCCCTAGGCTTTAGGCTCCCCTAGGCTAAGGCTAGGGCTCCCCTAGCCTTCAGGCTAGGGAACCCCTAGGCTTTAGGCTCCCCTAGGCTAAGGCTAGGGCTCCCCTAGCCTTCAGGCTAGGGCACCCCTAGGCTTTAGGCTCCCCTAGGCTAAGGCTAGGGCTCCCCTAGCCTTCAGGCCAGGGCACCCCTAGGCTTTAGGCTCCCCTAGGCTAAGGCTAGGGCTCCCCTAGCCTTCAGGCTAGGGCACCCCTAGGCTTTAGGCTAGGGCTCCCCTAGGCTAAGGCTAGGGCTCCCCTAGGCTTCAGGCTAGGGCACCCCTAGGCTTTAGGCTCCCCTAGGCTAAGGCTAGGGCTCCCCTAGCCTTCAGGCTAGGGCACCCCTAGGCTTTAGGCTCCCCTAGGCTAAGGCTAGGGCTCCCCTAGCCTTCAGGCTAGGGCACCCCTAGGCTTTAGGCTCCCCTAGGCTAAGGCTAGGGCTCCCCTAGCCTTCAGGCTAGGGCACCCCTAGGCTTTAGGCTCCCCTAGGCTAAGGCTAGGGCTCCCCTAGCCTTCAGGCTAGGGCATCCCTAGGCTTTAGGCTCCCCTAGGCTAAGGCTAGGGCTCCCATAGCCTTCAGGCTAGGGCACCCCTAGGCTTTAGGCTCCCCTAGGCTAAGGCTAGGGCTCCCCTAGCCTTCAGGCTAGGGCACCCCTAGGCTTTAGGCTCCCCTAGGCTAAGGCTAGGGCTCCCCTAGCCTTCAGGCTAGGGCACCCCTAGGCTTTAGGCTCCCCTAGGCTAAGGCTAGGGCTCCCCTAGCCTTCAGGCTAGGGCACCCCTAGGCTTTAGGCTCCCCTAGGCTAAGGCTACGGCTCCCCTAGCCTTCAGGCTAGGGCACCCCTAGGCTTTAGGCTCCCCTAGGCTAAGGCTACGGCTCCCCTAGCCTTCAGGCTAGGGCACCCCTAGGCTTTAGGCTCCCCTAGGCTAAGGCTAGGGCTCCCCTAGCCTTCAGGCTAGGGCACCCCTAGGCTTTAGGCTCCCCTAGGCTAAGGCTAGGGCTCCCCTAGCCTTCAGGCTAGGGCACCCCTAGGCTTTAGGCTCCCCTAGGCTAAGGCTAAGCTCCCCTAGCCTTCAGGCTAGGGCACCCCTAGGCTTTAGGCTCCCCTAGGCTAAGGCTAGGGCTCCCCTAGCCTTCAGGCTAGGGCACCCCTAGGCTTTAGGCTCCCCTAGGCTAAGGCTAGGGCTCCCCTAGCCTTCAGGCTAGGGCACCCCTAGGCTTTAGGCTCCCCTAGGCTAAGGCTAGGGCTCGCCTAGCCTTCAGGCTAGGGCACCCCTAGGCTTTAGGCTCCCCTAGGCTAAGGCTAGGGCTCCCCTAGCCTTCAGGCTAGGGCACCCCTAGGCTTTAGGCTCCCCTAGGCTAAGGCTAGGGCTCCCCTAGCCTTCAGGCTAGGGCACCCCTAGGCTTTAGGCTCCCCTAGGCTAAGGCTAGGGCTCCCCTAGCCTTCAGGCTAGGGCACCCCTAGGCTTTAGGCTCCCCTAGGCTAAGGCTAGGGCTCCCCTAGCCTTCAGGCTAGGGCACCCCTAGGCTTTAGGCTAGGGCTCCCCTAGGCTAAGGCTAGGGCTCCCCTAGCCTTCAGGCTAGGGCACCCCTAGGCTTTAGGCTCCCCTAGGCTAAGGCTAGGGCTCCCCTAGCCTTCAGGCTAGGGCACCCCTAGGCTTTAGGCTTTGGGCTCCCCTCGGCTAAGGCTAGGGCTCCCCTAGCCCTCAGCCTAGGGCACCCCTAGGCTGTGGGCTCGGGCGCCCCTCGGCCAAGGCTAGGGCTCCCCTAGCCCTCAGCCTAGGGCACCCCTAGGCTTTGGGCTCGGGCGCCCCTCGGCCAAGGCTAGGGCTCCCCTAGCCCTCAGCCTAGGGCACCCCTAGGCTTTGGGCTCGGGCGCCCCTCGGCCAAGGCTAGGGCTCCCCTAGCCCTCAGCCTAGGGCACCCCTAGGCTTTGGGCTCGGGCGCCCCTCGGCCAAGGCTAGGGCTCCCCTAGCCCTCAGCCTAGGGCACCCCTAGGCTTTGGGCTCGGGCGCCCCTCGGCCAAGGCTAGGGCTCCCCTAGCCCTCAGCCTAGGGCACCCCTAGGCTTTGGGCTCGGGCGCCCCTCGGCCAAGGCTAGGGCTCCCCTAGCCCTCAGCCTAGGGCACCCCTAGGCTTTGGGCTCGGGCGCCCCTCGGCCAAGGCTAGGGCTCCCCTAGCCCTCAGCCTAGGGCACCCCTAGGCTTTGGGCTCGGGCGCCCCTCGGCCAAGGCTAGGGCTCCCCTAGCCCTCAGCCTAGGACACCACTAGGCTTTGGGCTCGGGCGCCCCTCGGCCAAGGCTAGGGCTCCCCTAGCCCTCAGTCTAGGGCACCCCTAGGCTTTGGGCTCGGGCGCCCCTCGGCCAAGGCTAGGGCTCCCCTAGCCCTCAGCCTAGGGCACCCCTAGGCTTTGGGCTCGGGCGCCCCTCGGCCAAGGCTAGGGCTCCCCTAGCCCTCAGCCTAGGGCACCCCTAGGCTTTGGGCTCGGGCGCCCCTCGGCCAAGGCTAGGGCTCCCCTAGGCCTCAGCCTAGGGCACCCCTAGGCTTTGGGCTCGGGCGCCCCTCGGCCAAGGCTAGGGCTCCCCTAGGCCTCAGCCTAGGGCACCCCTAGGCTTTGGGCTCGGGCGCCCCTCGGCCAAGGCTAGGGCTCCCCTAGCCCTCAGCCTAGGGCACCCCTAGGCTTTGGGCTCGGGCGCCCCTCGGCCAAGGCTAGGGCTCCCCTAGCCCTCAGCCTAGGGCACCCCTAGGCTTTGGGCTCGGGCGCCCCTCGGCCAAGGCTAGGGCTCCCCTAGCCCTCAGCCTAGGGCACCCCTAGGCTTTGGGCTCGGGCGCCCCTCGGCCAAGGCTAGGGCTCCCCTAGCCCTCAGCCTAGGGCACCCCTAGGCTTTGGGCTCGGGCTCCCCTAGGCTAAAGGCTAGGGCTCCCCTAGCCTTCAGGCTAGGGCACCCCTAGGCTTTAGGCTCCCCTAGGCTAAGGCTAGGGCTCCCCTAGCCTTCAGGCTAGGGCACCCCTAGGCTTTAGGCTAGGGCTCCCCTAGGCTAAGGCTAGGGCTCCCCTAGCCTTCAGGCTAGGGCACCCCTAGGCTTTAGGCTCCCCTAGGCTAAGGCTAGGGCTCCCCTAGCCTTCAGGCTA
This sequence comes from Tenrec ecaudatus, assembly GCF_050624435.1. Classification (NCBI taxonomy): domain Eukaryota; kingdom Metazoa; phylum Chordata; class Mammalia; order Afrosoricida; family Tenrecidae; genus Tenrec; species Tenrec ecaudatus. The sequence goes on from NW_027457850.1 coordinate 15,249, forward strand.
GGGCACCCCTAGGCTTTAGGCTAGGCCTCCCCTAGGCTAAGGCTAGGGTCCCCTAGCCTTCAGGCTAGGGCACCCCTAGGCTTTAGGCTCCCCTAGGCTAAGGCTAGGGCTCCCCTAGCCTTCAGGCTAGGGCACCCCTAGGCTTTAGGCTAGGGCTCCCCTAGGCTAAGGCTAGGGCTCCCCTAGCCTTCAGGCTAGGGCACCCCTAGGCTTTAGGCTCCCCTAGGCTAAGGCTAGGGCTCCCCTAGCCTTCAGGCTAGGGCACCCCTAGGCTTTAGGCTAGGGCTCCCCTAGGCTAAGGCTAGGGCTCCCCTAGCCTTCAGGCTAGGGCACCCCTAGGCTTTAGGCTCCCCTAGGCTAAGGCTAGGGCTCCCCTAGCCTTCAGGCTAGGGCACCCCTAGGCTTTAGGCTAGGGCTCCCCTAGGCTAAGGCTAGGGCTCCCCTAGCCTTCAGGCTAGGGCACCCCTAGGCTTTAGGCTCTCCTAGGCTAAGGCTAGGGCTCCCCTAGCCTTCAGGCTAGGGCACCCCTAGGCTTTAGGCTAGGGCTCCCCTAGGCTAAGGCTAGGGCTCCCCTAGCCTTCAGGCTAGGGCACCCCTAGGCTTTAGGCTCCCCTAGGCTAAGGCTAGGGCTCCCCTAGCCTTCAGGCTAGGGCACCCCTAGGCTTTAGGCTAGGGCTCCCCTTGGCTAAGGCTAGGGCTCCCCTAGCCTTCAGGCTAGGGCACCCCTAGGCTTTAGGCTCCCCTAGGCTAAGCCTAGGGCTCCCCTAGCCTTCAGGCTAGGGCACCCCTAGGCTTTAGGCTCCCCTGGGCTAAGGCTAGGGCTCCCCTAGCCTTCAGGCTAGGGCACCCCTAGGCTTTAGGCTAGGGCTCCCCTAGGCTAAGGCTAGGGCTCCCCTAGCCTTCAGGCTAGGGCACCCCTAGGCTTTAGGCTCCCCTGGGCTAAGGCTAGGGCTCCCCTAGCCTTCAGGCTAGGGCACCCCTAGGCTTTAGGCTAGGGCTCCCCTAGGCTAAGGCTAGGGCTCCCCTAGCCTTCAGGCTAGGCCACCCCTAGGCTTTAGGCTCCCCTAGGCTAAAGCTAGGGCTCCCCTAGCCTTCAGGCTAGGGCACCCCTAGGCTTTAGGCTAGGGCTCCCCTAGGCTAAGGCTAGGGCTCCCCTAGCCTTCAGGCTAGGGCACCCCTAGGCTTTAGGCTCCCCTAGGCTAAGGCTAGGGCTCCCCTAGCCTTCAGGCTAGGGCACCCCTAGGCTTTAGGCTAGGGCTCCCCTAGGCTAAGGCTAGGGCTCCCCTAGCCTTCAGGCTAGGCCACCCCTAGGCTTTAGGCTCCCCTAGGCTAAGGCTAGGGCTCCCCTAGCCTTCAGGCTAGGGCACCCCTAGGCTTTAGGCTAGGGCTCCCCTAGGCTAAGGCTAGGGCTCCCCTAGCCTTCAGGCTAGGGCACCCCTAGGCTTTAGGCTCCCCTAGGCTAAGGCTAGGGCTCCCCTAGCCTTCAGGCTAGGGCACCCCTAGGCTTTAGGCTAGGGCTCCCCTAGGCTAAGGCTAGGGCTCCCCTAGCCTTCAGGCTAGGGCACCCCTAGGCTTTAGGCTCACCTAGGCTAAGGCTAGGGCTCCCCTAGCCTTCAGGCTAGGGCACCCCTAGGCTTTAGGCTAGGCCTCCCCTAGGCTAAGGCTAGGGCTCCCCTAGCCTTCAGGCTAGGGCACCCCTAGGCTTTAGGCTCCCCTAGGCTAAGGCTAGGGCTCCCCTAGCCTTCAGGCTAGGGCACCCCTAGGCTTTAGGCTAGGGCTCCCCTAGGCTAACGCTAGGGCTCCCCTAGCCTTCAGGCTAGGGCACCCCTAGGCTTTAGGCTCCCCTAGGCTAAGGCTAGGGCTCCCCTAGCCTTCAGGCTAGGGCACCCCTAGGCTTTAGGCTCCCCTAGGCTAAGGCTAGGGCTCCCCTAGCCTTCAGGCTAGGGCACCCCTAGGCTTTAGGCTCCCCTAGGCTAAGGCTAGGGCTCCCCTAGCCTTCAGGCTAGGGCACCCCTAGGCTTTAGGCTCCCCTAGGCTAAGGCTAGGACTCCCCTAGCCTTCAGGCTAGGGCACCCCTAGGCTTTAGGCTCCCCTAGGCTAAGGCTAGGGCTCCCCTAGCCTTCAGGCTAGGGCACCCCTAGGCTTTAGGCTCCCCTAGGCTAAGGCTAGGGCTCCCCTAGCCTTCAGGCTAGGGCACCCCTAGGCTTAGGCTCCCCTAGGCTAAGGCTAGGGCTCCCCTAGCCTTCAGGCTAGGCCACCCCTAGGCTTTAGGCTCCCCTAGGCTAAGGCTAGGGCTCCCCTAGCCTTCAGGCTAGGGCACCCCTAGGCTTTAGGCTCCCCTAGGCTAAGGCTAGGGCTCCCCTAGCCTTCAGGCTAGGGCACCCCTAGGCTTTAGGCTCCCCTAGGCTAAGGCTAGGGCTCCCCTAGCCTTCAGGCTAGGGCACCCCTAGGCTTTAGGCTCCCCTAGGCTAAGGCTAGGGCTCCCCTAGCCTTCAGGCTAGGGCACCCCTAGGCTTTAGGCTCCCCTAGGCTAAGGCTAGGGCTCCCCTAGCCTTCAGGCTAGGGCACCCCTAGGCTTTAGGCTCCCCTAGGCTAAGGCTAGGGCTCCCCTAGCCTTCAGGCTAGGGCACCCCTAGGCTTTAGGCTCCCCTAGGCTAAGGCTAGGGCTCCCCTAGCCTTCAGGCTAGGGCACCCCTAGGCTTTAGGCTCCCCTAGGCTAAGGCTAGGGCTCCCCTAGCCTTCAGGCTAGGGCACCCCTAGGCTTTAGGCTCCCCTAGGCTAAGGCTAGGGCTCGCCTAGCCTTCAGGCTAGGGCACCCCTAGGCTTTAGGCTCCCCTAGGCTAAGGCTAGGGCTCCCCTAGCCTTCAGGCTAGGGCACCCCTAGGCTTTAGGCTCCCCTAGGCTAAGGCTAGGGCTCCCCTAGCCTTCAGGCTAGGGCACCCCTAGGCTTTAGGCTCCCCTAGGCTAAGGCTAGGGCTCCCCTAGCCTTCAGGCTAGGGCACCCCTAGGCTTTAGGCTCCCCTAGGCTAAGGCTAGGGCTCCCCTAGCCTTCAGGCTAGGGCACCCCTAGGCTTTAGGCTCCCCTAGGCTAAGGCTAGGGCTCCCCTAGGCTTCAGGCTAGGGCACCCCTAGGCTTTAGGCTCCCCTAGGCTAAGGCTAGGGCTCCCCTAGCCTTCAGGCTAGGGCACCCCTAGGCTTTAGGCTCCCCTAGGCTAAGGCTAGGGCTCCCCTAGCCTTCAGGCTAGGGAACCCCTAGGCTTTAGGCTCCCCTAGGCTAAGGCTAGGGCTCCCCTAGCCTTCAGGCTAGGGCACCCCTAGGCTTTAGGCTCCCCTAGGCTAAGGCTAGGGCTCCCCTAGCCTTCAGGCCAGGGCACCCCTAGGCTTTAGGCTCCCCTAGGCTAAGGCTAGGGCTCCCCTAGCCTTCAGGCTAGGGCACCCCTAGGCTTTAGGCTAGGGCTCCCCTAGGCTAAGGCTAGGGCTCCCCTAGCCTTCAGGCTAGGGCACCCCTAGGCTTTAGGCTCCCCTAGGCTAAGGCTAGGGCTCCCCTAGCCTTCAGGCTAGGGCACCCCTAGGCTTTAGGCTCCCCTAGGCTAAGGCTAGGGCTCCCCTAGCCTTCAGGCTAGGGCACCCCTAGGCTTTAGGCTCCCCTAGGCTAAGGCTAGGGCTCCCCTAGCCTTCAGGCTAGGGCATCCCTAGGCTTTAGGCTCCCCTAGGCTAAGGCTAGGGCTCCCCTAGCCTTCAGGCTAGGGCACCCCTAGGCTTTAGGCTCCCCTAGGCTAAGGCTAGGGCTCCCCTAGCCTTGAGGCTAGGGCACCCCTAGGCTTTAGGCTCCCCTAGGCTAAGGCTAGGGCCCCCCTAGCCTTCAGGCTAGGGCACCCCTAGGCTTTAGGCTCCCCTAGGCTAAGGCTAGGGCTCCCCTAGCCTTCAGGCTAGGGCACCCCTAGGCTTTAGGCTCCCCTAGGCTAAGGCTAGGGCTCCCCTAGCCTTCAGGCTAGGGCACCCCTAGGCTTTAGGCTCCCCTAGGCTAAGGCTACGGCTCCCCTAGCCTTCAGGCTAGGGCACCCCTAGGCTTTAGGCTCCCCTAGGCTAAGGCTAGGGCTCCCCTAGCCTTCAGGCTAGGGCACCCCTAGGCTTTAGGCTCCCCTAGGCTAAGGCTAGGGCTCCCCTAGCCTTCAGGCTAGGGCACCCCTAGGCTTTAGGCTCCCCTAGGCTAAGGCTAGGGCTCCCCTAGCCTTCAGGCTAGGGCACCCCTAGGCTTTAGGCTCCCCTAGGCTAAGGCTAAGCTCCCCTAGCCTTCAGGCTAGGGCACCCCTAGGCTTTAGGCTCCCCTAGGCTAAGGCTAGGGCTCCCCTAGCCTTCAGGCTAGGGCACCCCTAGGCTTTAGGCTCCCCTAGGCTAAGGCTAGGGCTCCCCTAGCCTTCAGGCTAGGGCACCCCTAGGCGTTAGGCTCCCCTAGGCTAAGGCTAGGGCTCGCCTAGCCTTCAGGCTAGGGCACCCCTAGGCTTTAGGCTCCCCTAGGCTAAGGCTAGGGCTCCCCTAGCCTTCAGGCTAGGGCACCCCTAGGCTTTAGGCTCCCCTAGGCTAAGGCTAGGGCTCCCCTAGCCTTCAGGCTAGGGCACCCCTAGGCTTTAGGCTCCCCTAGGCTAAGGCTAGGGCTCCCCTAGCCTTCAGGCTAGGGCACCCCTAGGCTTTAGGCTCCCCTAGGCTAAGGCTAGGGCTCCCCTAGCCTTCAGGCTAGGGCACCCCTAGGCTTTAGGCTAGGGCTCCCCTAGGCTAAGGCTAGGGCTCCCCTAGCCTTCAGGCTAGGGCACCCCTAGGCTTTAGGCTCCCCTAGGCTAAGGCTAGGGCTCCCCTAGCCTTCAGGCTAGGGCACCCCTAGGCTTTAGGCTTTGGGCTCCCCTCGGCTAAGGCTAGGGCTCCCCTAGCCCTCAGCCTAGGGCACCCCTAGGCTTTGGGCTCGGGCGCCCCTCGGCCAAGGCTAGGGCTCCCCTAGCCCTCAGCCTAGGGCACCCCTAGGCTTTGGGCTCGGGCGCCCCTCGGCCAAGGCTAGGGCTCCCCTAGCCCTCAGCCTAGGGCACCCCTAGGCTTTGGGCTCGGGCGCCCCTCGGCCAAGGCTAGGGCTCCCCTAGCCCTCAGCCTAGGGCACCCCTAGGCTTTGAGCTCGGGCGCCCCTCGGCCAAGGCTAGGGCTCCCCTAGCCCTCAGCCTAGGGCACCCCTAGGCTTTGGGCTCGGGCGCCCCTCGGCCAAGGCTAGGGCTCCCCTAGCCCTCAGCCTAGGGCACCCCTAGGCTTTGGGCTCGGGCGCCCCTCGGCCAAGGCTAGGGCTCCCCTAGCCCTCAGCCTAGGGCACCCCTAGGCTTTGGGCTCGGGCGCCCCTCGGCCAAGGCTAGGGCTCCCCTAGCCCTCAGCCTAGGGCACCCCTAGGCTTTGGGCTCGGGCGCCCCTCGGCCAAGGCTAGGGCTCCCCTAGCCCTCAGCCTAGGGCACCACTAGGCTTTGGGCTCGGGCGCCCCTCGGCCAAGGCTAGGGCTCCCCTAGCCCTCAGCCTAGGGCACCCCTAGGCTTTGGGCTCGGGGCCCCCTCGGCCAAGGCTAGGGCTCCCCTAGCCCTCAGCCTAGGGCACCCCTAGGCTTTGGGCTCGGGCGCCCCTCGGCCAAGGCTAGGGCTCCCCTAGCCCTCAGCCTAGGGCACCCCTAGGCTTTGGGCTCGGGCGCCCCTCGGCCAAGGCTAGGGCTCCCCCTAGGCCTCAGCCTAGGGCACCCCTAGGCTTTGGGCTCGGGCGCCCCTCGGCCAAGGCTAGGGCTCCCCTAGGCCTCAGCCTAGGGCACCCCTAGGCTTTGGGCTCGGGCGCCCCTCGGCCAAGGCTAGGGCTCCCCTAGCCCTCAGCCTAGGGCACCCCTAGGCTTTGGGCTCGGGCGCCCCTCGGCCAAGGCTAGGGCTCCCCTAGCCCTCAGCCTAGGGCACCCCTAGGCTTTGGGCTCGGGCGCCCCTCGGCCAAGGCTAGGGCTCCCCTAGCCCTCAGCCTAGGGCACCCCTAGGCTTTGGGCTCGGGCGCCCCTCGGCCAAGGCTAGGGCTCCCCTAGCCCTCAGCCTAGGGCACCCCTAGGCTTTGGGCTCGGGCTCCACTAGGCTAAAGGCTAGGGCTCCCCTAGCCTTCAGGCTAGGGCACCCCTAGGCTTTAGGCTCGGGCTCCC
>NW_027457851.1:0-22965 GCF_050624435.1 Tenrec ecaudatus
GACTATTAGGGCTCCTAGCGCGCATTTTTACTATATTGGTTACCTAGCGGGCACTTGGACTATGTAGGTTAACGAACGGGCACTTGGACAATGTAGGTAACCTAGTGGTCACTTGAAATGTCTAGGTTACCTAGCGGGCACTTGGACTATGTAGGTTAACTAGCGGGCACTTGGACTAGCTAGGTTAACTAGCGGGCCCTTGGACGATGTAGGTTAACTAGCGGGCACTTGGACTATCTAGGTTAACTCGCGGGCCCTTGGACTATGTTCGTTACCTCGTGGGCACTTGGATGATCTAGGTTAACTAGCGGGTATTTGGACTATGTAGTTTAACTAGCAGGCCCTTGGACTATGTAGATTAACTAGCGGCACTTGGACTATCTACGTTAACTAGCGGGCCTTGGACTATGTATGTTCCAGAGCGGGCACTTGGACTATGTAGGAGGTTCCCTAGCGGGCACTTGGACTACGTAGGTTCCCCAGCGGGCACTTAGACTCTGTATGTTCCCTAGCGGGCACTTGGACTATGTATGTTCCTTACGGACACTTGAACTATGTAAGTTAACTACCGGGCACTTGGATTATGTAGGTTAACTAGCGGGCCCTTAGACTATCTAGGTTACCTAGCGGGCACTTGTACTATGTAGGTTAACTACCGGGCACTTGCACTATCTAGGTTACCTAGCGGGCACTTGGACTATGTACGTTCCCTAGCGGGCACTTGGACTATCTATGTTAACTAGCGGGCAATTGGACTATGTAGGTTAACTAGGGGACACTTGCACTATGTAGGTTACCTAGCGGCACTTGTACTATCTAGGTTAACTAGCGGGCACATGGACTATGTAGGTTCCTTAGCGGGCACTTGGACTATCTAGTTTACCTAGCGGGCACTTGGACTATGTAGGTTAACTAGCGGGCCCTTGGACTATCTAGGTTACATAGCTGGAACTTGGACTATATAGGTTACCTTGCGGGCACTTGAACTATGTAGGTTAACCAAAGACACATGGACGATCTAGGTTAAATAGTGGGCCCTTGGACTATGTAGGTTAACGAACGGGCATTTGGACTATGTAAGTTACCTAGCATGCACTTGGACTGTCTAGGTTACCTAGCGGGCACTTGGACTATCTAGGTTAACGAACGGGCACTTGGACTATCTAGGTTAACTAGCGGGCACATGGACTATGTAGGTTACCTAGCGGGCACTTGCACTATCTAGGTTACCTAGTGGGCACTTTGACTATGTAGGTTAATTAGCGGGCACTTGGACTATGTAGGTTACCGAACGGGCATTTGGACTATGTAGGTTACCTAGCGGGCACATGGACTTCTAGGTTAACTAATGGGCACTTGGACTATGTATGTTGCATAGCGGGCAATTGGATTATCTAGGTTCGGTAACGGGCACTTGGACAATCTAGGTTCCCTAACGGGCACTTGGACTATGTAGGTTCCTCTCCGGGCACTTGGACTATGTAGGATCCCTATCAGGCACTTGGACTATCTAGGTTAACTAGCGGGCACGTGGACTATCTAGGTTAATTAGCGGGCACTTGTACAATGCAGGTTCCCTAGCGGGCATTTTGACTATGTAGGTTCCCTAGCGGGCACTTGGACTATATAGGTTCCCTACGGGCACTTGGACTATCTAGGTTCCCTAACGGGCACTTGGACTATGTAGGTTCCTCAGCGGGCACTTGGACTATGTAGGTTCCCTGTCGGGCATTGGACTATGTAGGTTAACTAGCAGGACCTTGGACTATCTAGGATACCTAGCGGGCCCTTGGACTATGTAGGTTAACTAGCGGACACGTGGACAATCTAGGTTACCTAGCGGGCACTTGGACTATCTAGATTAACTAGCGGGCCCTTATACTATCTAGGTTTACTAGCGGGCACTGGACTATCTAGGTTAACTAGCGGGCACTTGGACTATGTAGTTTCCCTAGCGGGCATTTGGATTATTTAGGTTACCTAGTGTGCACTTGGACTATGTAGGTTACCTAGCGGGCACTTGGACTATGTAGGTTACCAGCGGGCACTTGGACTATCTAGGTTAACGAACGTGCACTTGGACTATGTAGGTAACCTAGCGGGCACTTGGACTGTCTAGGTTACCTAGCGGGCACTTGGCCTATCCAGGTTAACCAACGGGCACTTGGACTATGTAGGTTAACTAGTGGACACTTCGACTATCTAGGTTAGCTAACGGGCAATTGGACTATCTAGGTAACCTAGCGGGCACTTGGACTATGTAGGTTCCCTAGCGGGCACTTGGACTATTTAGGTTACCTAGCAGGCACTTTGACTATCTACGTTAACTAACGGGCATTTGGACTATGTAGGATGCCTAGCGAGCACTTGGACTACGTAGGTTCCCTAGCGAGCACTTGGACTATGTAGGTTCCCTATCGGAAACTTGGACTGTCTAGGTTAACTAGCGGGCAATTGGACTGTCTAGGTCACCTAGTGGGCACTTGGACTATGTAGTTTACCTAGCAGGCACTTGGACTATGTAGGTTAACTAGCGGGCACTTGGACTATCTCGGTTACTTAGCGGGCACTTGGACTATCTAGGTTAACTAGAGGGTCCTTGGACTATGTAGGTTAACTCGCGGGCACTTGGACTATCTAGATTAACTAGCAGGCCCTTATACTATCTAGGTTTACTAGCGGGCACTGGACTATCTAGGTTAACTAGCGGGCACTTGGACTATGTAGTTTCCCTAGCGGGCATTTGGATTACTTAGGTTACCTAGTGTGCACTTGGACTATGTAGGTTACCTAGCGGGCACGTGGACTATGTAGGTTACCAGCGGGCACTTGCACTATCTAGGTTAACGAACATGCACTTGGACTATGTAGGTAACCTAGCGGGCACTTGGACTGTCTAGGTTACCTAGCGGGCACTTGGCCTATCTAGGTTAACCAAGGGGCACTTGGACTATGTAGGTTAACTAGCGGACACTTCGACAATCTAGGTTAGCTAACGGGCAATTGGACTATCTAGGTTACCTAGCGGGCACTTGGACTATGTAGGTTACCTAGCAGGCACTTTGACTATCTAGGTTAACTAACGGGCATTTGGACTATTTAGGATGCCTAGCGAGCACTTGGACTACGTAGGTTCCCTAGCGAGCATTTGAACTATGTAGTTTCCCTATCGGAAACTTGGACTGTCTAGGTTAACTAGCGGGCAATTGGACTGTCTAGGTTACCTAGTGGGCACTTGGACTATGTAGTTTACCTAGCAGGCACTTGGACTATGTAGGTTAACTAGCGGGCACTTGGACTATCTCGGTTACTTAGCGGGCACTTGGACTAGGTACGTTCCCTAGCGGGCACTTGGACTATCTAGGTTACCTAGCGGGCACTTGGATTATGTAGGTTAACGAACGGGCACTTGGACTATGTAGGTAACCTAATGGTCACTTGGACTGACTAGGTTACCTAGCGGGGACTTGGAATATGTAGGTTAACTAGCGGGCACTTGGACTATCTAGGTTAACCAGCGGGCCCTTGGTCTATGTAAGTTAACTAGCAGGCCTTTGGACCATGTAAGTTAACTAGAGGGCACTTTGATGATCCTGGTTAACTAGCGGGCACTTGGACTATCTAGGTTAACTAGCGGGCACATGGACTATCTAGGTTAACTAGCGGGCACTTGGACTATGTAGGTTCCAGAGCGGGCAATTGGACTATGTAGGTTCCCTAGCGGGCACTTGGAATATATAGGTTACCTAGCAGGCACTTGGACTATGTAGGTTAACTAGCGGACAATTGGCCGATCTAGGTTAACTAGCGGGTACTTGGACTATCTAGGTTAACTAGCGGGCACTTATATTATCTAGGTTACCTAGCGGGCACTTGGACTATGTAGGTTCCCTAGCGGGCATTTGGACTATATAGATAACCTAGCGGGCACTTAGACTCTGTAGGTTACCTAGCTGGCACTTGAACTATCTACGTTACCTAGCGGGTTCTTGCAGTATGTAGGCTACCTAGCGGGCTGTTGGACTATCTAGGTTACCAAGAGGGCACTTGGACTATCTAGGTTAACTAACGGGCACTTGGACTATGTAGGATCCCTAGCGGGCCCTTGGCCTATGTAAGTCCCCTAGCGGGCACTTGGAATATGTGGGTTTCCTGGCGGACATTTGGACTATCTAGGTTACTTAACGGGCACTTGGACTATGTAGGTTCCCTAGCGGGCACTTGGAAAATGTAAGTTCCCTATCGGGCTTGTGGACTATGTAGGTTAACTAGAGGGCATTTCGACTATGTAGGTTACCTAGCGGGCACTTGGACTATGTAGGTTCCCTATCGGGCACTTGGAGAATGGAGGTTAACTAGGGTGCACCAGGACAACGTAGGTTACCTAGCGGGCCCTTGGACTATCTAGGTTACCTAGGAGGAACCTGGACTATGTAGGTTAACTAGTGGGCACTTGAACTATCTAGGTTACCTAGCAGGCACTTGGACTATGTACGTTCCCTAGCGGGCACTAGGACTATCTAGGTTACCTAGCAGGCACTTGAACTACCTATGTTACCTAGCGGGTACTTGGAGTATGTAGGTTACCTAGCAGGCACTTTGACTATCTAGGTTAACTAACGGGCATTTGGACTATTTAGGATGCCTAGCGAGCACTTGGACTACGTAGGTTCCCTAGCGAGCATTTGAACTATGTAGTTTCCCTATCGGAAACTTGGACTGTCTAGGTTAACTAGCGGGCAATTGGACTGTCTAGGTTACCTAGTGGGCACTTGGACTATGTAGTTTACCTAGCAGGCACTTGGACTATGTAGGTTAACTAGCGGGCACTTGGACTATCTCGGTTACTTAGCGGGCACTTGGACTAGGTACGTTCCCTAGCGGGCACTTGGACTATCTAGGTTACCTAGCGGGCACTTGGATTATGTAGGTTAACGAACGGGCACTTGGACTATGTAGGTAACCTAATGGTCACTTGGACTGACTAGGTTACCTAGCGGGGACTTGGAATATGTAGGTTAACTAGCGGGCACTTGGACTATCTAGGTTAACCAGCGGGCCCTTGGTCTATGTAAGTTAACTAGCAGGCCTTTGGACCATGTAAGTTAACTAGAGGGCACTTTGATGATCCTGGTTAACTAGCGGGCACTTGGACTATCTAGGTTAACTAGCGGGCACATGGACTATCTAGGTTAACTAGCGGGCACTTGGACTATGTAGGTTCCAGAGCGGGCAATTGGACTATGTAGGTTCCCTAGCGGGCACTTGGAATATATAGGTTACCTAGCAGGCACTTGGACTATGTAGGTTAACTAGCGGACAATTGGCCGATCTAGGTTAACTAGCGGGTACTTGGACTATCTAGGTTAACTAGCGGGCACTTATATTATCTAGGTTACCTAGCGGGCACTTGGACTATGTAGGTTCCCTAGCGGGCATTTGGACTATATAGATAACCTAGCGGGCACTTAGACTCTGTAGGTTACCTAGCTGGCACTTGAACTATCTACGTTACCTAGCGGGTTCTTGCAGTATGTAGGCTACCTAGCGGGCTGTTGGACTATCTAGGTTACCAAGAGGGCACTTGGACTATCTAGGTTAACTAACGGGCACTTGGACTATGTAGGATCCCTAGCGGGCCCTTGGCCTATGTAAGTCCCCTAGCGGGCACTTGGAATATGTGGGTTTCCTGGCGGACATTTGGACTATCTAGGTTACTTAACGGGCACTTGGACTATGTAGGTTCCCTAGCGGGCACTTGGAAAATGTAAGTTCCCTATCGGGCTTGTGGACTATGTAGGTTAACTAGAGGGCATTTCGACTATGTAGGTTACCTAGCGGGCACTTGGACTATGTAGGTTCCCTATCGGGCACTTGGAAAATGTAGTTTAACTAGGGGGCACTAGGACTATGTAGGTTACCTAGAGGGCCCTTACACTATCTAGGTTACCTAGCGGGCATTTGGACTATGTTGGCTCCCTAGCGGTCATTTGGACTATATAGATTACCTATCGGGCACTTAGACTTTGTAGGTTACCTAGCGGGCACTAGGACTATCTAGGTTACCTAGCAGGCACTTGAACTACCTATGTTACCTAGCGGGTACTTGGAGTATGTAGGTTACCTACCGGGCTGTTAGAGTATCTAGGTTACCTAGCGGGCACTTGGACTATCTAGGTTAACTAACGGGCACTTGGACTATGTAGGTTCCCTAGCGGGCCCTTGGAGTATATAAGTTCCCTAGCGGGCACTTGGACTATGTGGGTTCCCTAGCGGGCATTTGGACTATCTAGGTTACCTAACGGGCACTTGGACTATGTAGGTTCCCTAGCGGGCTCTTGGATTATGTAGGTTCCCTATCGGGCACTTGGACTATGTAGGTTAACTAGCGTGCATTTGGACTATGTAGGTTACCTAGCGGGCACTTGGACTATGTAGGTTCCCTATCGGGCACTTGGAGAATGGAGGTTAACTAGGGTGCACCAGGACAACGTAGGTTACCTAGCGGGCCCTTGGACTATCTAGGTTACCTAGGAGGAACCTGGACTATGTAGGTTAACTAGTGGGCACTTGAACTATCTAGGTTACCTAGCAGGCACTTGGACTATGTACGTTCCCTAGCGGGCACTAGGACTATCTAGGTTACCTAGCAGGCACTTGAACTACCTATGTTACCTAGCGGGTACTTGGAGTATGTAGGTTACCTAGCAGGCACTTTGACTATCTAGGTTAACTAACGGGCATTTGGACTATTTAGGATGCCTAGCGAGCACTTGGACTACGTAGGTTCCCTAGCGAGCATTTGAACTATGTAGTTTCCCTATCGGAAACTTGGACTGTCTAGGTTAACTAGCGGGCAATTGGACTGTCTAGGTTACCTAGTGGGCACTTGGACTATGTAGTTTACCTAGCAGGCACTTGGACTATGTAGGTTAACTAGCGGGCACTTGGACTATCTCGGTTACTTAGCGGGCACTTGGACTAGGTACGTTCCCTAGCGGGCACTTGGACTATCTAGGTTACCTAGCGGGCACTTGGATTATGTAGGTTAACGAACGGGCACTTGGACTATGTAGGTAACCTAATGGTCACTTGGACTGACTAGGTTACCTAGCGGGGACTTGGAATATGTAGGTTAACTAGCGGGCACTTGGACTATCTAGGTTAACCAGCGGGCCCTTGGTCTATGTAAGTTAACTAGCAGGCCTTTGGACCATGTAAGTTAACTAGAGGGCACTTTGATGATCCTGGTTAACTAGCGGGCACTTGGACTATCTAGGTTAACTAGCGGGCACATGGACTATCTAGGTTAACTAGCGGGCACTTGGACTATGTAGGTTCCAGAGCGGGCAATTGGACTATGTAGGTTCCCTAGCGGGCACTTGGAATATATAGGTTACCTAGCAGGCACTTGGACTATGTAGGTTAACTAGCGGACAATTGGCCGATCTAGGTTAACTAGCGGGTACTTGGACTATCTAGGTTAACTAGCGGGCACTTATATTATCTAGGTTACCTAGCGGGCACTTGGACTATGTAGGTTCCCTAGCGGGCATTTGGACTATATAGATAACCTAGCGGGCACTTAGACTCTGTAGGTTACCTAGCTGGCACTTGAACTATCTACGTTACCTAGCGGGTTCTTGCAGTATGTAGGCTACCTAGCGGGCTGTTGGACTATCTAGGTTACCAAGAGGGCACTTGGACTATCTAGGTTAACTAACGGGCACTTGGACTATGTAGGATCCCTAGCGGGCCCTTGGCCTATGTAAGTCCCCTAGCGGGCACTTGGAATATGTGGGTTTCCTGGCGGACATTTGGACTATCTAGGTTACTTAACGGGCACTTGGACTATGTAGGTTCCCTAGCGGGCACTTGGAAAATGTAAGTTCCCTATCGGGCTTGTGGACTATGTAGGTTAACTAGAGGGCATTTCGACTATGTAGGTTACCTAGCGGGCACTTGGACTATGTAGGTTCCCTATCGGGCACTTGGAAAATGTAGTTTAACTAGGGGGCACTAGGACTATGTAGGTTACCTAGAGGGCCCTTACACTATCTAGGTTACCTAGCGGGCATTTGGACTATGTTGGCTCCCTAGCGGTCATTTGGACTATATAGATTACCTATCGGGCACTTAGACTTTGTAGGTTACCTAGCGGGCACTAGGACTATCTAGGTTACCTAGCAGGCACTTGAACTACCTATGTTACCTAGCGGGTACTTGGAGTATGTAGGTTACCTACCGGGCTGTTAGAGTATCTAGGTTACCTAGCGGGCACTTGGACTATCTAGGTTAACTAACGGGCACTTGGACTATGTAGGTTCCCTAGCGGGCCCTTGGAGTATATAAGTTCCCTAGCGGGCACTTGGACTATGTGGGTTCCCTAGCGGGCATTTGGACTATCTAGGTTACCTAACGGGCACTTGGACTATGTAGGTTCCCTAGCGGGCTCTTGGATTATGTAGGTTCCCTATCGGGCACTTGGACTATGTAGGTTAACTAGCGTGCATTTGGACTATGTAGGTTACCTAGCGGGCACTTGGACTATGTAGGTTCCCTATCGGGCACTTGGAGAATGGAGGTTAACTAGGGTGCACCAGGACAACGTAGGTTACCTAGCGGGCCCTTGGACTATCTAGGTTACCTAGGAGGAACCTGGACTATGTAGGTTAACTAGTGGGCACTTGAACTATCTAGGTTACCTAGCAGGCACTTGGACTATGTACGTTCCCTAGCGGGCACTAGGACTATCTAGGTTACCTAGCAGGCACTTGAACTACCTATGTTACCTAGCGGGTACTTGGAGTATGTAGGTTACCTAGCAGGCACTTTGACTATCTAGGTTAACTAACGGGCATTTGGACTATTTAGGATGCCTAGCGAGCACTTGGACTACGTAGGTTCCCTAGCGAGCATTTGAACTATGTAGTTTCCCTATCGGAAACTTGGACTGTCTAGGTTAACTAGCGGGCAATTGGACTGTCTAGGTTACCTAGTGGGCACTTGGACTATGTAGTTTACCTAGCAGGCACTTGGACTATGTAGGTTAACTAGCGGGCACTTGGACTATCTCGGTTACTTAGCGGGCACTTGGACTAGGTACGTTCCCTAGCGGGCACTTGGACTATCTAGGTTACCTAGCGGGCACTTGGATTATGTAGGTTAACGAACGGGCACTTGGACTATGTAGGTAACCTAATGGTCACTTGGACTGACTAGGTTACCTAGCGGGGACTTGGAATATGTAGGTTAACTAGCGGGCACTTGGACTATCTAGGTTAACCAGCGGGCCCTTGGTCTATGTAAGTTAACTAGCAGGCCTTTGGACCATGTAAGTTAACTAGAGGGCACTTTGATGATCCTGGTTAACTAGCGGGCACTTGGACTATCTAGGTTAACTAGCGGGCACATGGACTATCTAGGTTAACTAGCGGGCACTTGGACTATGTAGGTTCCAGAGCGGGCAATTGGACTATGTAGGTTCCCTAGCGGGCACTTGGAATATATAGGTTACCTAGCAGGCACTTGGACTATGTAGGTTAACTAGCGGACAATTGGCCGATCTAGGTTAACTAGCGGGTACTTGGACTATCTAGGTTAACTAGCGGGCACTTATATTATCTAGGTTACCTAGCGGGCACTTGGACTATGTAGGTTCCCTAGCGGGCATTTGGACTATATAGATAACCTAGCGGGCACTTAGACTCTGTAGGTTACCTAGCTGGCACTTGAACTATCTACGTTACCTAGCGGGTTCTTGCAGTATGTAGGCTACCTAGCGGGCTGTTGGACTATCTAGGTTACCAAGAGGGCACTTGGACTATCTAGGTTAACTAACGGGCACTTGGACTATGTAGGATCCCTAGCGGGCCCTTGGCCTATGTAAGTCCCCTAGCGGGCACTTGGAATATGTGGGTTTCCTGGCGGACATTTGGACTATCTAGGTTACTTAACGGGCACTTGGACTATGTAGGTTCCCTAGCGGGCACTTGGAAAATGTAAGTTCCCTATCGGGCTTGTGGACTATGTAGGTTAACTAGAGGGCATTTCGACTATGTAGGTTACCTAGCGGGCACTTGGACTATGTAGGTTCCCTATCGGGCACTTGGAAAATGTAGTTTAACTAGGGGGCACTAGGACTATGTAGGTTACCTAGAGGGCCCTTACACTATCTAGGTTACCTAGCGGGCATTTGGACTATGTTGGCTCCCTAGCGGTCATTTGGACTATATAGATTACCTATCGGGCACTTAGACTTTGTAGGTTACCTAGCGGGCACTAGGACTATCTAGGTTACCTAGCAGGCACTTGAACTACCTATGTTACCTAGCGGGTACTTGGAGTATGTAGGTTACCTACCGGGCTGTTAGAGTATCTAGGTTACCTAGCGGGCACTTGGACTATCTAGGTTAACTAACGGGCACTTGGACTATGTAGGTTCCCTAGCGGGCCCTTGGAGTATATAAGTTCCCTAGCGGGCACTTGGACTATGTGGGTTCCCTAGCGGGCATTTGGACTATCTAGGTTACCTAACGGGCACTTGGACTATGTAGGTTCCCTAGCGGGCTCTTGGATTATGTAGGTTCCCTATCGGGCACTTGGACTATGTAGGTTAACTAGCGTGCATTTGGACTATGTAGGTTACCTAGCGGGCACTTGGACTATGTAGGTTCCCTATCGGGCACTTGGAGAATGGAGGTTAACTAGGGTGCACCAGGACAACGTAGGTTACCTAGCGGGCCCTTGGACTATCTAGGTTACCTAGGAGGAACCTGGACTATGTAGGTTAACTAGTGGGCACTTGAACTATCTAGGTTACCTAGCAGGCACTTGGACTATGTACGTTCCCTAGCGGGCACTAGGACTATCTAGGTTACCTAGCAGGCACTTGAACTACCTATGTTACCTAGCGGGTACTTGGAGTATGTAGGTTACCTAGCAGGCACTTTGACTATCTAGGTTAACTAACGGGCATTTGGACTATTTAGGATGCCTAGCGAGCACTTGGACTACGTAGGTTCCCTAGCGAGCATTTGAACTATGTAGTTTCCCTATCGGAAACTTGGACTGTCTAGGTTAACTAGCGGGCAATTGGACTGTCTAGGTTACCTAGTGGGCACTTGGACTATGTAGTTTACCTAGCAGGCACTTGGACTATGTAGGTTAACTAGCGGGCACTTGGACTATCTCGGTTACTTAGCGGGCACTTGGACTAGGTACGTTCCCTAGCGGGCACTTGGACTATCTAGGTTACCTAGCGGGCACTTGGATTATGTAGGTTAACGAACGGGCACTTGGACTATGTAGGTAACCTAATGGTCACTTGGACTGACTAGGTTACCTAGCGGGGACTTGGAATATGTAGGTTAACTAGCGGGCACTTGGACTATCTAGGTTAACCAGCGGGCCCTTGGTCTATGTAAGTTAACTAGCAGGCCTTTGGACCATGTAAGTTAACTAGAGGGCACTTTGATGATCCTGGTTAACTAGCGGGCACTTGGACTATCTAGGTTAACTAGCGGGCACATGGACTATCTAGGTTAACTAGCGGGCACTTGGACTATGTAGGTTCCAGAGCGGGCAATTGGACTATGTAGGTTCCCTAGCGGGCACTTGGAATATATAGGTTACCTAGCAGGCACTTGGACTATGTAGGTTAACTAGCGGACAATTGGCCGATCTAGGTTAACTAGCGGGTACTTGGACTATCTAGGTTAACTAGCGGGCACTTATATTATCTAGGTTACCTAGCGGGCACTTGGACTATGTAGGTTCCCTAGCGGGCATTTGGACTATATAGATAACCTAGCGGGCACTTAGACTCTGTAGGTTACCTAGCTGGCACTTGAACTATCTACGTTACCTAGCGGGTTCTTGCAGTATGTAGGCTACCTAGCGGGCTGTTGGACTATCTAGGTTACCAAGAGGGCACTTGGACTATCTAGGTTAACTAACGGGCACTTGGACTATGTAGGATCCCTAGCGGGCCCTTGGCCTATGTAAGTCCCCTAGCGGGCACTTGGAATATGTGGGTTTCCTGGCGGACATTTGGACTATCTAGGTTACTTAACGGGCACTTGGACTATGTAGGTTCCCTAGCGGGCACTTGGAAAATGTAAGTTCCCTATCGGGCTTGTGGACTATGTAGGTTAACTAGAGGGCATTTCGACTATGTAGGTTACCTAGCGGGCACTTGGACTATGTAGGTTCCCTATCGGGCACTTGGAAAATGTAGTTTAACTAGGGGGCACTAGGACTATGTAGGTTACCTAGAGGGCCCTTACACTATCTAGGTTACCTAGCGGGCATTTGGACTATGTTGGCTCCCTAGCGGTCATTTGGACTATATAGATTACCTATCGGGCACTTAGACTTTGTAGGTTACCTAGCGGGCACTAGGACTATCTAGGTTACCTAGCAGGCACTTGAACTACCTATGTTACCTAGCGGGTACTTGGAGTATGTAGGTTACCTACCGGGCTGTTAGAGTATCTAGGTTACCTAGCGGGCACTTGGACTATCTAGGTTAACTAACGGGCACTTGGACTATGTAGGTTCCCTAGCGGGCCCTTGGAGTATATAAGTTCCCTAGCGGGCACTTGGACTATGTGGGTTCCCTAGCGGGCATTTGGACTATCTAGGTTACCTAACGGGCACTTGGACTATGTAGGTTCCCTAGCGGGCTCTTGGATTATGTAGGTTCCCTATCTGGCACTTGGACGATGTAGGTTAACTAGCGTGCATTTGGACTATGTAGGTTACCTAGCGGGCACTTGGACTATGTAGGTTCCCTATCGGGCACTTGGAGAATGGAGGTTAACTAGGGTGCACCAGGACAACGTAGGTTACCTAGCGGGCCCTTGGACTATCTAGGTTACCTAGGAGGAACCTGGACTATGTAGGTTAACTAGTGGGCACTTGAACTATCTAGGTTACCTAGCAGGCACTTGGACTATGTACGTTCCCTAGCGGGCACTTGGACTATCTACGTTACCTAGCGGGCACTTGGACTATATATGTTACCTAGCGGGCACTTGGACTATGTACGTTTCCTAGTGGGTACTTGGACTAGATAGGTTCCCTAGCGGGCACTTGGTCTATCTATGTTAACTAGCGAGCACTTGGACTATCTAGGTTAACTAGCAGACATTTGGACTATTAGGGCCCCTAGCGGGCATTTTTACTATATTGGTTACCTAGCGGGCACTTGGACTATGTAGGTTAACGAATGGGCACTTGGACAATGTAGGTAACCTAGTGGTCACTTGAAATTTCTAGGTTACCTAGCGGGCACTTGGACTATGTAGGTTAACTAGCGGGCACTTGGACTAGCTAGGTTAACTAGCGGGCCCTTGGACGATGTAGGTTAACTAGCGGGCACTTGGACTATCTAGGTTAACTCGCGGGCCGTTGGACTATTTAGGTTACCTAGTGGGCACTTGCACGATCTAGGTTAACTAGCGGGTATTTGGACTATGTAGTTTAACTAGCGGGCCCTTGGACTATGTAGATTAACTAGCGGCACTTGGACTATCTACGTTAACTAGCGGGCCTTGGACTATGTAGATTCCCTAGCGGGCACTTGCACTATGTATGTTCCAGAGCGGGCACTGGACTATGTAGGTTCCCTAGCAGTCACTTGGACTATGTAGGTTAATTAGCGGACACTTGGACGATCTAGGTTAACTAGCGGGTACTTGGATTATGTAGGTTAATAGTGGGCCCTTGAACTATGTAGATTAACTAGCGGGCACTTGGACTATGTAGGTTCCCTAGCGGGCACTTGGACTCTGTATGTTCCCTACGGACACTTGAACTACGTAAGTTAACTACCGGGCACTTGGACTATGTTGGTTAACTAGCGGGCCCTTGGACTATCTAGGTTACCTAGCGGGCACTTGGACTATGTAGGTTAACTACCGGGCGATTGCACTATCTAGGTTACCGATCGGGCATTTGGACTATGTAGGTAACCTAGCGGGCAATTGGACTATCTAAGTTAGGTAACGGGCACTTGGAATATCTAGGTTTCTTAGCGGCACTAGGATGATCTAGTTTAACTAGAGAGCACTTGGACTATTTAGGTTAACTAGCGGGCACTTGGACTATGTAGGTTTCATAGCGGCTACTTGGACTATGTAGGTTAACTAGCGGGCCCTTGTACTATGTAGATTAACTAGCGGCACTTGGACTATCTACGTTAACTAGCGGGCCCTTGGACTATGTTGATTCCCTAGTGGGCATTTGGACTATATAGGTAACCTAGCGGGCACTTAGACTTTGTAGGTTACCCTGCGGCACATGGACTATCTAGGTTACCTAGCTGGCACTTGAACTATCTACGTTATAGCGGGTTTTTGGAGTATGTAGGTTACCTAGAGGGCTGTTGCACTATCTAGGTTACCAAGCGGGCACTTGGACTATCTAGGTTAACTAATGGACACTTGGATTGTGAAGGTTCCCTAGCGGGCCCTTGGACTATGTAAGTTCCCTAGCGAGCACTTGGACTATATGGGTTTCCTGGCGGGCATTTGGACTATCTAGGTTACCTAAGGGACACTTGGACTATGTAGGTTCCCTAGCGGGCACTTGGATTATGTAGGTTCCCTATCGGGCACTTGGACTATATAGGTTACCTAGAGGACATTTGGACTATATAGGTTACCTAGCGGGCACTTGGACTATGTAGGTTCCCTATTGGGCACTTGGATTATCTAGGTTAACTAATGGGGACTTGGACTATGTATGTTCCAGAGCGGGCAATTGGACTATGTAGGTTCCCTAGCGGGCACTTGGACTATGTAGATTCCCTAAGGGCACTTGGACTATATAGGTTACGTAGCGGGCACTTGGACTAAGTAGGTTAACTAGCGGACAATTGGCCGATCTAGGTTAACTAGCGGGTACTTGGAATATCTAGGTTAACTAGCGGGCACTTATATTATCTAGGTTACCTAGCGGGCACTTGGACTATGTAGGTTCCCTAGCGGGCATTTGGACTATATAGATAACCTAGCGGGAACTTAGACTCTGTAGGTTACCTAGCTGGCACTTGAACTATCTACATTACCTAGCGGGTTCTTGGAGTATGTAGGCTACCTAGTGGGCTGTTGGACTATCTAGGTTACCAAGAGGGCACTTGGACTATCTAGGTTAACTAACGGGCACTTGGACTATGTAGGATCCCTAGCGGGCCCTTGGCCTATGTAAGTTCCCTAGCGGGCACTTGGACTATGTGGGTTTCCTGGTGGGCATTTGGACTATCTAGGTTAATTAACGGGCACTTGGACTATGTAGGTTCCCTAGCGGGCACTTGGATTATGTAAGTTCCCTATCGGGCACATGGACTATGTAGGTTAACTAGAGGGCATTTCGACTATGTAGGTTACCTAGCGGGCAATTGGACTATGTACGTTCCCTATCGGGCACTTGGAAAATGTAGGTTAACTAGGGGGCACTAGGACTATGTAGGTTACCTAGCGGGCCCTTAGACTATCTAGGTTACCTAGCGGGCATTTGGACTATGTAGGCTCCCTAGCGGTCATTTGGACTATATAGATTACCTATCGGGCACTTAGACTTTGTAGGTTACCTAGCGGGCACTAGGACTATCTAGGTTACCTAGCAGGCACTTGAACTACCTATGTTACCTAGCGGATACTTGGAGTATGTAGCTTACCTACCGGGCTGTTGGAGTATCTAGGTTACCTAGCGGACACTTGGACTATCTAGGTTAACTATCAGGCACATGGACTATATAGGTTCCCTAGCGGGACCTTGGACTATATAAGTTCCCTAGCGGGCACTTGGACTATGTGGGTTCCCTAGCGGGCATTTGGACTATCTAGGTTACCTAACGGGCACTTGGACTATGTAGGTTCCCTAGCGGGCTCTTGGATTATGTAGGTTCCCTATCGGGCACTTGGACTATGTAGGTTACCTAGCGGGCACTTGGACTATGTAGGTTCCCTATCGGGCACTTGGAGAATGTAGGTTAACTAGGGTCCACAAGGACAACGTAGGTTACCTAGCAGGACTTTGGATTATCTAGGTTACCTAGGGGGAACCTGGACTATGTAGGTTAACTAGTGGGCACTTGAACTATCTAGGTTACCTAGCAGGCACTTGGACTATGTAGGTTCCCTAGCGGGCACTTGGACTGTCTATGTTACCTAGCGGGCACTTGGACTATATACGTTACCTAGCGGGCACTTGGACTATGTACGTTTCCTAGTGGGTACTTGGACTAGATAGGTTCCCTAGCGGGCACTTGGTCTATCTATGTTAACTAGCGAGCACTCGGACTATCTAGGTTAACTAGCGGGCATTTGGACTATTAGGGCTCCTAGCGCGCATTTTTACTATATTGGTTACCTAGCGGGCACTTGGACTATGTAGGTTAACGAACGGGCACTTGGACAATGTAGGTAACCTAGTGGTCACTTGAAATGTCTAGGTTACCTAGCGGGCACTTGGACTATGTAGGTTAACTAGCGGGCACTTGGACTAGCTAGGTTAACTAGCGGGCCCTTGGACGATGTAGGTTAACTAGCGGGCACTTGGACTATCTAGGTTAACTCGTGGGCCCTTGGACTATGTTCGTTACCTCGTGGGCACTTGGATGATCTAGGTTAACTAGCGGGTATTTGGACTATGTAGTTTAACTAGCAGGCCCTTGGACTATGTAGATTAACTAGCGGCACTTGGACTATCTACGTTAACTAGCGGGCCTTGGACTATGTATGTTCCAGAGCGGGCACTTGGACTATGTAGGAGGTTCCCTAGCGGGCACTTGGACTACGTAGGTTCCCCAGCGGGCACTTAGACTCTGTATGTTCCCTAGCGGGCACTTGGACTATGTATGTTCCTTACGGACACTTGAACTATGTAAGTTAACTACCGGGCACTTGGATTATGTAGGTTAACTAGCGGGCCCTTAGACTATCTAGGTTACCTAGCGGGCATTGTACTATGTAGGTTAACTACCGGGCACTTGCACTATCTAGGTTACCTAGCGGGCACTTGGACTATGTACGTTCCCTAGCGGGCACTTGGACTATCTATGTTAACTAGCGGGCAATTGGACTATGTAGGTTAACTAGGGGACACTTGCACTATGTAGGTTACCTAGCGGCACTTGTACTATCTAGGTTAACTAGCGGGCACATGGACTATGTAGGTTCCTTAGCGGGCACTTGGACTATCTAGTTTACCTAGCGGGCACTTGGACTATGTAGGTTAACTAGCGGGCCCTTGGACTATCTAGGTTACATAGCTGGAACTTGGACTATATAGGTTACCTTGCGGGCACTTGGACTATGTATGTTAACCAAAGACACATGGACGATCTAGGTTAAATAGTGGGCCCTTGGACTATGTAGGTTAACGAACGGGCATTTGGACTATGTAAGTTACCTAGCATGCACTTGGACTGTCTAGGTTACCTAGCGGGCACTTGGACTATCTAGGTTAACGAACGGGCACTTGGACTATCTAGGTTAACTAGCGGGCACATGGACTATGTAGGTTACCTAGCGGGCACTTGCACTACCTAGGTTACCTAGTGGGCACTTGGACTATGTAGGTTAATTAGCGGGCACTTGGACTATCTAGGTTACCGAACGGGCATTTGGACTATGTAGGTTACCTAGCGGGCACATGGATTTCTAGGTTAACTAATGGGCACTTGGACTATGTATGTTGCATAGCGGGCAATTGGATTATCTAGGTTCGGTAACGGGCACTTGGACTATCTAGGTTACCTAGCGGGAACATGGACTATGTAGGTTACCTAGCGGACACTTGGACTATCTAGGTTAACGAAAGGGCACTTGGACTATGTAGGTTACTTAACGGGCACTTGGATTATCTAGGTTAGCTAACAGGAACTTGGAATATCTAGGTTAACTAGCGGGCACTTGAACTATGAAGGCTACCTTGCGGGCACTTGTACTATCTAGGTTAACTAACGGGAACTTGGACTATGTAGGTTAACAAGCGTACACTTGGACAATCTACGTTAACTAGCGGGCACTTGGAATATCTAGGTTAACTAGAGGGCCCTTGGACTATGTAGGTTAACTAGCGGGCACTTGAACTATCTAGGTTAACTAGCAGGTTCTTGGACTATGTAGGTTAACTAGCGGGCACTTGGACTATGTAGGTTAACTAGCGGGCACTTGGACTATCTAGGTTAACTAGCTGACCTTGGACTATGTAGGTTAACTATCGGGCACTTCGACTATCTAGGTTAACTAGCGGGCACTTGGACTATCTAGGTTAACTAGCGGGCACTTGCACAATGCAGGTTCTCTAGCGGGCACATTGACTATGTAGGTTCCCTAGCGGGCACTTGGACTACATAGGTTCCCTACGGGCACTTGGACTATCTAGGTTCCCTAACCGGCTCTTGGACTATGTAGGTTCCTCTGCGGGCACTTGGACTATGTAGGTTCCCTTTCAGGCACTTGGACTATGTAGGTTAACTAGCGGGCACTTGGACTATCTAGATTAACTAGCGGGCACTTGGACTATCTAGGTTAATTAGCGGGCACTTTTACAATGCAGATTCCCTAGCGGGCACTTTGACTATGTAGGTTCCCTAGCGGGCACTTGGACTATATAGGTTCCCTACGGGCGCTTGGACTATCTAGGTTCCCTAACGGGCACTTGGAATATGTAGGTTCCCTATCGGGCACTTGGACTATGTAGGTTCCTCAGCGGGCACTTAGACATTGTAGGTTCCCTATGGGGCATTGGACTATGTAGGTTAACTAGGAGGACCTTGGACTATCTAGGTTACCTAGCGGGCACTTGGACTATGTAGGTTAACTAGCGGGCACTAGGACTATCTAGGTTACCTAGCGGGCACTTGGACTATGTACGTCCCCTAGCGGGCACTTAGACTATCTAGGTTAACTAGAGGGCCCTTGGACTATGTAGGTTAACTAGCGGGCACTTGAATTATCTAGGTTAACTAGCGGGCACTTAGACGATCTACGTAAACTAGCGGGCATTGGACTATCTAGGTTTTCTAGCGGGCACTTGGACTATCTAGGTTAACTAGCGGGCACTTGGACTATATAGTTTCCCTAGCGGGCATTTGTATTATTTAGGTTACCTAGTGGGCACTTGGACTATATAGGTTACCTAGCGGGCACTTGGACTATGTAGGTCACCAGCGGGCACTTGGACTATCTAGGTTAACGAACGTGCACTTGGACTATGTAGGTAACCTAGCGGGCACTTGGACTGTAGGGTGACCTAGCGGGCACTTGGCCTATCTAGGTTAACGAACGGGCACTTGGACTATGTAGGTTAACTAGCAGACACTTCGACTATCTAGGTTAGCTAACGGGCAATTGTACTATCTAGGTTACCTAGCAGGCACTTGGACTATGTAGGTTCCCTAGCGGGCACTTGGACTATTTACGTTACCTAGCAGGCACTTTGACTATCTAGGTTAACTAATGGGTATTTGGACTATGTAGGTTGCCTAGCGAGCACTTGGACTATGTAGGTTCCCTAGCGAGCACTTGGACTATGTAGGTTCCCTATCGGGTACTTGGACTGTCTAGGTTAACTAGCGGGCAATTGGACTGTCTAGGTTACCTAGTGGGCACTTGGATTATGTAGTTTACCTAGCGGGCACTTGGACTATGTAGGTTAACGAACGGGCACTTGGACTATGTAGGTAACCTAATGGTCACTTGGACTGTCTAGGCTACCTAGCGGGGACTTGGACTATGTAGGTTAACTAACGGGCACTTGGACTGTGTAGATTCCCTAGCGGGCCCTTGGACTATGTAAGTTCCCTAGCGGGCAATTGGACTATGTGGGTTTCCTGGCGGGCATTTGGACTATCTATGTTACTTAACAGGCACTTGGACTATGTAGGTTCCCTAGCGAGCACTTGGATTATGTAGGTTCCCTAGCGGACATTTGGACTATATAGGTTACCTAGCGGGCATTTGGACTATGTAGGTTACCTAGCGGGCACTTGGACTATCTAGGTTAACTAGCAGGCACTTGGATTATCTAGGTTAACTAATGGGGACTTGGACTATGTATGTTCCAGAGCGGGCTATTGGACTATGTAGGTTCCCTAGCGGGCACTTGGACTATCTAGGTTCCCTAAAGGGCACTTAGACTATCTAAGTTACCTAGCGGGCACTTGGACTACGTAGGTAAACTAGCGGACAATTGGCCGATCTAGGTTAACTAGCGGGTACTTGGACTATCTAGGTTAACTAGCGGTCCCTCGGACAATAGATTAACTAGCGGACACTTGCACTATGTAGGTTACCTAGCGGGCACTTGGACTATCTAGGTTAACTTGCGGGCACTTTGACTATGTAGGTTAACTAGCGGACACTTTCACAATGTAGGTTACGTAGCGGGCACTTGGACTATGTAGGTTAACTAGCAGGCCTTTGGACTATCTAAGTTACCTAGCGGGCACTTGGACTACGTAGGTTAACTAGCGGACAATTGGCCGATCTAGGTTAACTAGTGGGCACTTGGACGATCTAGGTTAACTAGCGGGCACTTGGACTATATAGGTTAACTGGCGGGCACTTGGACTGTGTAGATTCCCTAGCGGTCATTTGGACTATATAGATAACCTAGCGGGCACTTAGACTCTGTAGGTTACCTAGCGGGCACTTGGACTATCTAGGTTACCTAGCTGGCACTTGAACTATCTACGTTACCTAGCGGGTTCTTGGAGTATGTAGGTTACCTACCGGGCTGCTGGACTATCTAGGTTACCAAGCGGGCACTTGGACTATCTAGGTTAACTAACGGGCACTTGGACTATGTAGGTTCCCTAGCGGGCCCTTGGACTATGTAAGTTCCCTAGCGGGTATTGGACTATGTAGGTTCCCTATCGGGCACTTGGACTATGTAGGTTAACTAGAGGGCATTTGGACTATGTAGGGTACCTAGCGGGCACTTGGACTATTTAGGTTCCTTTTCGGGCACTTGGAAAATGTAGGTTAACTAGGGGGCACTAGGACTATGTAGGTTACCTAGAGGGCCCTTAGAGTATCTAGGTTACCTAGCGGGCATTTGGACTATGTAGGCTCCCTAGCCGTCATTTGGACTATATAGATTACCTAGCGGGCACTTAGCCTTTGTAGGTTACCTAGCGGGCACTAGGACTATCTAGGTTACCTAGCAGGCACTTGAACTATCTACGTTACCTAGCGGGCACTTGGACTATGTAGGTTAATTAGCGGACACTTGGACGATCTAGGTTAACTAGCGGGTACTTGGATTATGTAGGTTAACTAGCGGGCCCTTGAACTATGTAGATTAACTAGCGGGAACTTGGACTATGTAGGTTCCCTAGCGGGCACTTGGACTCTGTATGTTCCCTACGGACACTTGAACTATGTAAGTTAACTACCGGGCACTTGGACTATGTAGGTAACCTAGCGGGCACTTGGACAGTCTAGGTTACCTAGCGGGCACTTGGACTTCTAGGTTAACGAACGGGCACATGGACTATGTATGTTGTATAGCCGGCAATTGGACTATCTAGATTAGGTAACGGGCACTTGGACTATCTAGGTTTCTTTCGGGCACTTGGACGATCTAGGTTAACTAGAGGGCACTTGGACTATCTATGTTAACTAGCGTGCACTTGGAGTATCTAGGTTTCTTAGCGGGTACTTGGACTATGAAGGTTAACTAGCGGGCCCTTGGACTATGTAGATTAACTAGCGGCACTTGGACTATCTACGTTAACTAGCGGGCCCTTGGACTATGTAGATTCCCTAGCTGGCATTTGGACTATATAGATAACCTAGCGGGCATTTTCACTTTGTAAGTTACCTAGCGTCACATGGACTATCTAGGTTACCTAGCTGGCACGTGAACTATCTACGTTATAGCGGGTTCTTAGAGTATGTAGGTTACCTAGCGGGCTGTTGGACTATCTAAGTTACCAAGCGGGGACTTGGACTATGTAGGTTTACTAACGGGCACTTGGACAGTGTAGATTCCCTAGCGGGCCCTTGGACTATGTAAGTTCCCTAGCGGGCACTTGGACTATGTGGGTTTCCTGGCGGGCATTTGGACTATCTATGTTACCTAACGGGCACTTGGACTATGTAGGTTCCCTAGGGAGCACTTGGATTATGTAGGTTCCCTATTGGGCACTTGTAGTATGTAGAATAACTAGAGGGCATTTGGACTATGTAGGTTACCTAGCGGGCACTTGGACTATGTAGGTACCCTATCGGGCACTTGGAAAATGTAGGTTAACTAGGGGGCACTAGGACTATGTAGGTTACCTAGAGGGCCCTTAGACTATCTAGGTTACCTAGCGAGCATTTGGACTATGTAGGCTCCCTAGCGGTCATTTGGACTATATAGATTACCTAGTGGGAACTTAAACTTTGTAGGTTACCTAACGGGCACTTGGACTATCTAGGTTACCTAGCTGGCACTTGAACTATCTACGTTCCCTAGCGGGTACTTGGAGTATGTATGTTACCTACCGGGTTGTTGGACTATCTAGGTTACCTAGCGGGCACTGGGACTATCTAGGTTACCTAACGGGCACTTGGACTATGTAGGTTCCCTGGCGGGCACTTGGATTATGTGGTTCCCTATCGGGCACTTGGACTATGTAGGTTAACTAGAGGGCCTTTGGACTATGTAGGTTACCTAGCAGGCACTTGGACTATGTAGGTTCCCTATCGGGCACTTGTAGAATGTAGGTTAACTAGGGGGCACTAGGACAATGTAGGTTACCTAGCGGGCCCTTGGATTATGTAGGTTCCCTATCGGGCACTTGTACTATGTAGGTTAACTAGAGGGCCTTTGGACTATGTAGGTTACCTAGCAGGCACTTGGACTATGTAGGTTCCCTATCGGGCACTTGGAAAATGTAGGTTAACTAGGGGGCACTAGGACTATGTAGGTTACCTAGAGGGCCCTTAGACTATCTAGGTT
>NW_027457852.1:0-22054 GCF_050624435.1 Tenrec ecaudatus
GGCAGTGCCCACAGGTTAGTCTCTCCGTGAGTGGGCCATGCTCTCCTTTTCCTGAGTCTCTGGGGTCTCTCATGGCAATTCCTAGTATTTTAGCTAGTTTCTTTGTCTCTGTCGTGCTAGGGTCATCTCGGTTGTTATATACTCAATGAACCACTTGTATCAAATCACTAAGATTTTTCCCTTGAACCCTTCCCACTTCTTTTTCAGGTCTGAGGCAGACTGACTGAGTCATAAAGGCAATATTTATTGCCCTCCTGTTCTCGGGGCCTCCGGGCTGTTAGGGGTATAAAGCCTGTAGGTTTCCATCAACCACTCTAGAAAGGCAGGCGGACATTCTCTTAGCCTGAAAATTCTCACTGACCTTAGATAAATTTATAGGTTTCCTAGCTCTTCCGCAGAGGGTCATGTAAGAGCAATGGGTGATACCTGGTAAAGCCCTCTGGGCCTTGCTAGGAATTGAGATCCCACATTGTTGGTGTAGTGGCCAAAAGAGTTTCTCTCAAGTGGGGAGTGCCCGCTCGCTGACCATCAGGTTCACTGACTGCTTACTGGGCCTCTGTCTGGAAGGGCTGCCCTCCTCCGTTTTGAACAGCACCTGGAGAAGTTGTTGGCAAGCATTCCAGGTGGGCTGATGAGTATGGAAGTCATACCAGTACTAGTGTGTGGGGGGGCTGCTTGTTAAGGGTGGGGGTGAGATTGGGGGGCCGGTGGGGGAGGGAGTGACTCAATAAGGGCCTGTTAGAAGTTTTCTATTTCTGGACCCTAGAAACCTTATAGGGCGGGGGTTGAAAGAAAGGGTTTGAAGCCAGCTCTCCCACTCCCAGAGTTCTCCTGCAAAATGGGATAAAGCCGATTAGGGGAGAGTGATGGGGAGGGGAGGGGAGGGGAGGGGTGGGGGAGGGATGGGGGAGGGGAGGGGTGATGGAGGGGAGGGGTGGGGGAGGGTGATGGGGAGGGATGGCCTCCACCTATGTGGTTTTGGGAACTTGGACCATTTGTTTTTCCGGTCCTTCCATGTTTCCTGAAACCTTGGAAACAAGGGCCCTTTCTTTGCGGGAGGGAGTAAGTCTTTTATATTTGCAGGCTTCTTAGTGGCAATGTCAGCCCACACTTGAAGTAACGGGATCAGATCGGGATATCCTGGTTCCCTTTAACCATAACTATGAACTCTTAGTAATAGGGGATGGGAAAACTAGTCTTGCGTGGGTCAATCAGGGACTCCTTCTGCCCCATCACTTTTAAACAAATTGTAGAGTCTCCAAGCTTTTGGGTTGAAACCACATCCTCTTGGTGAATGCCGAGAGCAGGGGTCCTCAAACTACAACCTGTGGGCCACATGCAGACAGCCGAGGACTCTGATCCTTTCTGTCGGGTGTATGTGCCCCATTTATTTTTTTTTTGAACTTCAAATCAAGATGTGCAGTGTGCACATGAATTTGTTCGTAATATTTGATTTTTGAAACTATAGTCTTTCCTTCAAAAGGCCTGAGGGATAGTGAACTGGCCCCCTGGGTAAACAGTTTAAGGACCCCTGTCCTAAGGTATCCTGGACTTAGGGGTTATTAATCTCCCAGCCCTGAAACATCCCTGAACATTCTACCCGTTGTAGGAGGCACCATGGGAATTTGGACCCCGGGTAATTTACAAGTCTTTACTCCAATTGAACCCAAGAAAATTCAAAATGGCTTAGGCAGGTACTCTATTTTGGTCACATTTGACTCGTCCTGCACTAGCCCACTATTTCCATTTAACTCTATAACGCGAAGCATGATGTTTTCATAACATTAAAAAATGTATATATTAATACATATATATATATTTATAACTATGAAAGACCACAACAAAAAGAAAATTTTTCCAAAAATTAAAATTGAAGCGTTATAGGGTTAAAAAGAAGGATGGGTCTTATCAGCGGGTCCAAGACCTTAGCATCATAAATGAATCAGTGATCCGACTGCACCTAGTAGTGCCCAAACCTGTGCCCTCCTAGGGGAAAGTGTGAATGCTTTTATCCCTGTTCCTGTACTTCCAATGAACAAACACACATGTCTGGTAATCCTAAGATTATTTTTGTTTCCTGTGACACTCACCTAATTTCAAGGCCACTGCCACCTCACAAGCTTAGCCTTGTCGTAGTCAAACTGTTCACCTTTTAGACCGTTTGTTTTTCTCAGAAGTTATCGGGTGATTAAAGCTTCTGAACCAAGTGTGCCAGGTCCACGACTACCATCTCCTGGACCACCTCAACCTTATCCATCCTGGATAAAGTTGCCCTCAATGGACAACCCCTCCCAGCAGTGTAGGAAGGGTATGGACCCAAAGCCCCACCTCGCCCCTTTTGCCAGCAGGAAGCAGCTAGAGATGTCGTCGCCCAGTACCCCCAAAGATTTGGGTCCATATCTCTTCAGGGGGGCAAATGTTAGGTAGCTATGCTAGGGACTGGGGCATCCGTTATGCATGCCCATAGGGCCAAGATAAGAGCCCAGTTAGGAGAGGCACCCTGTGCATGCTCAGAGGTCCAGATTTCTGGCCATGAAGGGGAGGTCACCTGGGTGGTTCCTGTACCTGGATTGACCAATCTAGGCCATGTAAATTCAATTCAGCCACTGGGGTCGGCCAGACTTGCCCACCACGCCTCCCTACGCTCATAAAACTCTCTTGAGTGCAGACCAGGCTTCTGCATGATTTCTCTCTCACTCAGGAAGGCTCTTTGGAGGCAGCTGTGCTGCACATGAGTGGCTGGTGGATACTGTTCAGATGCATGGCTTTCTGCTTGCAAGGGTTTTTGTCTCAGCTGACTGTAAGGGAGGAGGTAGTACGTCTGGATCACAGAGTATCCATGTCCACAAACGAGGCTGCTCATTCCACAGTCCTGGAAGTGCTTTATGAAAACCCTCTGCTTTGCAATGTCACTCTTTGTAGATTAGAGTGGGAGGGGCTGGGACCAAGGTATGCTGCCTCTTACTCCCAGTTGCAGGTTTCTGGATGCTGATTGTATCTCTTACAGCATCAGTTAGTGGGCTTGTTGTCTGCCTCAGGCTTTGTTCACGGAGATCCTCCAGCTAGTTGGTGGTGTGTGCGCATGAGCAGAGACTTCCTGCCAATCCCCCATGAGTAGTAGAGCTCCCATGGTGTGGACTCCATGAAAGCCTTGCCCCAGGCAGCATGCTTACAAAGGAGGGTGGGCCCTGCAGGACAGAGGACCATTCCCCCTGTGGAATGGCCTCAGAGATCCACCTCCCTCTCTGGCCAGCTGCTGGGGCTGTGGGTCCTAAGCATCATGGCTGACTCAATAATAGACACAGGGTGAGGCGACTCCAGTAGCTGTTTTGACTGGTCTAATCCAGCCTGAGATCATCCTTGCATGAGCCCCTGCCAAGATTATTTTTGTTTCTTTTATGATCTTTTCATTAGTGGCTCCTACAACACTAACCACCATCCATAAATACATCATCTGTTTGAAGCCCATCTGTACATTAATTGCCCTCCTTATTCACAAAATATCCACTCTCCACCCAAGCCCCTGGCCTCAGCTCCTCATTTTTCCCCCCTCAATGCCCGCCACCCATCCCTCATCAATCCTTGGAAATGTACTAATTCTTTTGTCATATTTTCACCCACCTTTCTTTTGAGGTCAATGAAGATCCTTGTAATCGGTTCCCACTTTCCATCCTGCCCTTCCTCCACCCTCCCAGTATCTCCACTCATAACACTGGTAAAGGGCCCATCCACTCTGGATTCCCCGTGTTTGAAATTCCTATCGGTACTAGAATACCTTCTCTAGTTTGGCCAGATTAGTATGGTAGAACTGGGATCATGATAGTGGGGCAAGAGAAAGCATTAAGAACTAGAGGAAAGTTGTGTTTCATCTTTGCTGTCTCATACCCTGTATTCTTTAATCTCCACTCTGAGATCCTTCTGTAAGGGGATGTCCAGTGCACTGCAAATAGGTTTTGGGTCTATACCCGGCAGTCCCCTCTCATTCTCCATGATAAGATTTTTTTGTTCTCATGATACCTGTTGCCTTATCCCTTTAAAACTTTGTGATCACACAGGCTGGTATGCTTTCTCCATGTGGGCTCTGTTGCTTCAGAGCCAGATGGCTGTTTCTTTACCCTCAGGCCTTTAAGACCCCACACGCTATATCTTTAGGTAGCTGGACACCATCGGCTTTCTTCACCACATTTGCTTATGCAGCCGCTTTGTGGTCAGTGATTGTGTAGGGAAGGTGAGCATCTTAGAATGCCAATTTAATAGAACAGTGTTATTGCAATGAGGGAGTCCTTGAGCGGAGGCCCTATGTCCATCTGCTACCTTAATACTAAATCTATAAACATATGGACATAGATCTATTTCCCCATGCCCCTTTGTAAATATATGTACATATGTACATGCCTTTATTTAGACGTCTATAACTGGCCCTTGCTTCCCAGCTCACTCTTCTATACTCTTTGATTTTCCTCTTGTGCCCACTGACATGCTCAGTCTTCCTTTGGGTTTCAGTAATTCCTCTTGGTTACATTACCTTTGATCACGCCCTACCAGGCCTCCTACATCCCCCTCACTATCGTTTTCCATCACTTGTTGTACCCTTGTCTCTGGGTTTCTTTACAGCACTTCCTTTCCCCCCACCGTGCTCACTCCCATGCCCAATGGAAAGGGCCGGTCACATGTTTACTCCTCCAGATTGTTCATCCAGCCTCTCTTAATTAGACAGACCTGTAAAGGTAATAACATGCACAAAACAAGACTGAGCTAAACCAAGCAGCAAAAAGAAAAAAAAAACAAACAAAAATGAAAACAAAACCCAACCCAAATCCAATGACACTAAAAGAAAACAACACTAACCAGAAAGAAAAGTACAAGGACTGTGTGGTGAACTTTAGGAGTGTTTTCCAGTCCAGTCTGTGGGGGCACCGAACCCTGACCACAAAGTCCACCTTTGGCATTCCCCGGGGACTTTGATGCTCCGTTTTCTTACTCTTCCGCTGCACTCTCTTAGTGTCATGCATCGAAGTGGCAGGATCAGTTCGGGCGCAGTTCCCACACTGTGTGTCCAGTGTTGTCCCCTCTAAGGTTATGGGTCTTTGAGGGACGTTTCTCATCGTGGGGCTGCCCATGTGGTCTTCTCTGTGGATTGGCTTCTCTGATTGGGAACATCATCCTCAAGGTGTATTGGGCCAGGGTGTGCTCCATTCTCCCCTCCTCCCCCTTGTTCTGCCCTGTGTTCACTGATCAGATATGTCCCTCTCCGCGAGCTGCAGATCCGGTGCCATCCTGTGAAATACAATCTTTTGGGGCTGCAAGGATGTGGGGGGGTGGGTATCAGCTCAGATCTTTTGAGAGTCCAGGAGATATTGACTTCTCGATGGGCACAGTTCTGTGGGGCACCGTGCTCTTGGTCCAGACGCTGGTTGTGAATATGACTTTGTTGTTAACCAGTTGTGTGTCTCTGGGTCAACTCCCGTGTGTTTTTGAGTGAGTTTTCTAATCTGCAAAGTAAATGTACAGGATTATCCAGACTCCCATGTCAGCAAGTTATCGAGAGGGGTTAATCAGAGACTGTTTCATATAGTGTGTACCTGCGCGCCACATTCTAGACCTGCGATGGCAATTATGAGCTCAGGATAGAGATGGTGTCCAGCAGGTAACATACGTGGCTCCATATTGAAACAGGAAGCCCACTGTGGAGATTTGGTCCTTCTGTTGATGGCCACCGGCCACCTAGTCTTCTCCTGCTATAACTGCTTCACTGGCTCAGCAGCTGAGCCAGAAGCCAGTGATATCATAACCAGGTGGCTAACTGGGCCAAAGGGCTGATAGATATTTGTTATTTTGTTGTCTTGGGAAACCCACCTACCCTCCATGCAAACCTTCTGGTGTGAGTTATCTGTGGAAGGAATCATAGGCTCACAGTAATTCACATCTTTCTTCTTGAAAATGTGCCCATATTCCTTTCTGAACCTGACAAGGTGGCCCCTGTGTCCACCAAGAAATTTACTGCCTGGCCTCCTACTTGGAGAGTTAGCCTGGGCTTTTGGCGGCGAAGTGAAACAGAGCCCTGACCCCTTCATTGAGCTTCTTCAAGCATTATTGTCTCTTGCTTGGGTCTTTCTACGTGCAGATGAGGCCCATCCACTCTAGTGGAGGGTCGTGCACCTCTCCTGGGGTTTTCAAGGCACTGATTTTTCCAGTGTCCTTCTTTCCTGCAGTAGGCACATTGGTCCTTCCCCATGGCTTGGCGGTGCCCACAGGTTAGTCTCTCCGTGAGTGGGCCATGCTCTCCTTTTCCTGAGTCTCTGGGGTCTCTCATGGCAATTCCTAGTATTTTAGCTAGCTTCTTTGTCTCTGTCGTGCTAGGGTCATCTCTGTTGTTATACACTCAATGAGCCACTTGTACCAAATCGCTAAGATTTTTCCCTTCAAACCCTTCCCACTTCTTTGTCATGTCTGAGGCAGACTGACTGAGTAATAAAGGCAATACTTATTGCCCTCCTGTTTTCAGTGCCTCCGGGCCGTTAGGGGTATAAAGCCCGTAGGCTTCCCTCAGCCACTCTAGAAAGGCAGGCGGATATTCTCTTATAGGAACCTGAAAATTCTCACTGACCTTAGATAAATTCATAGGTTTCCTAGCTCTTCTGCAGAGGGTCATGTAAGAGCAATGGTTGATACCTGGTAAAGTCCTCTGGGCCTTGCTAGGAATTGAGATCCCACATTGTTGGTGTAGTGGCCAAAAGAGTTTCTCCCAAGTGGGGAGTGCCCGCTCGCTGACCATCAGGTTCACTGACTGCTTACTGGGCCTCTGTCTGGAAGGGCTACCCTCCTCCGTTGTGAACAGCACCTGGAGAAGTTGTTGGCAAGCATTCCAGGTGGGCTGATGAGTATGGAAGTCATACCAGTACTAGTGTGTGTGGGGGGCTGCTTGTTAGGGGTGGGGGTGAGTTTGGGGGGCCGGTGGGGGAGGGAGTGACTCAATAAGGGCCTGTTAGAAGTTTTCTATTTCTGGACCCTAGAAACCTTATAGGGCGGGGGTTGAAAGAAAGGGTTTGAAGCCAGCTCTCCCACTCCCAGAGTTCTCCTGCAAAATGGGATAAAGCTGATTAGGGGAGAGTGATGGGGAGGGGAGGGGAGGGGAGGGGTGGGGGAGGGGTGAGGGAGGGGAGGGGTGGGGGAGGGTGATGTGGAGGGATGGCCTCCACCTATGTGGTTTTGGGAACTTGGACCGTTTGTTTTTCCGGTCCTTCCATGTTTCCTGAAACCTTGGAAACAAGGGCCCTTTCTTTGCGGGAGGGAGTAAGTCTTTTATATTTGCAGGCTTCTTAGTGGCAATGTCAGCCCACACTTGAAGTAACGGGATCAGATCGGGATATCCTGGTTCCCTTTAACCATAACTATGAACTCTTAGTAACAGGGGATGGGAAAACTAGTCTTGCGTGGGTCAATCAGGGACTCCTTCTGCCCCATCACTTTTAAACAAATTGTAGAGTCTCCAAGCTTTTGGGTTGAAACCACATCCTCTTGGTGAATGCCGAGAGCAGGGGTCCTCAAACTACAACCTGTGGGCCACATGCAGACAGCCGAGGACGTTGATCCTTTCTGCCGGGTGTATGTGCCCCATTTATTTTTTTTTGAACTTCAAATCAAGATGTGCAGTGTGCACATGAATTTGTTCGTAATATTTGTTTTTTTAAACTATAGTCTTTCCTTCAAAAGGCCTGAGGGATAGTGAACTGGCCCCCTGGGTAAACAGTTTAAGGACCCCTGCCCTAAGGTATCCTGGACTTAGGGGTTATTAATCTCCCAGCCCTGAAACATCCCTGAACATTCTACCCGTTGTAGGAGGCACCATGGGAATTTGGACCCCGGGTAATTTACAAGCCTTTACTCCAATTGAACCCAAGAAAATTCAAAATGGCTTAGGCAGTTACTCTATTTTGGTCACTTTTGACTCGTCCTGCACTAGCCCATTATTTCCATTTAACTCTATAACGCGAAGCATGATGTTTTCATAACATTAAAAATGTATATATTAATACATATATATATATATATTTATAACTATGAAAGTCCACAACAAAAAGAAAATTTTTTCCCAAAATTAAAATTGAAGCGTTATAGGGTTAAAAAGAAGGATGGGTCTTATCAGCGGGTCCAAGACCTTAGCATCATAAATGAATCAGTGATCCGACTGCACCTAGTAGTGCCCAAACCTGTGCCCTCCTAGGGGAAAGTGTGAATGCTTTTATCCCTCTTCCTGTACTTCCAATGAACAAACACACATGTCTGGTAATCCTAAGATTATTTTTGTTTCCTGTGACACTCACCTAATTTCAAGGCCACTGCCACCTCACAAGCTTAGCCTTGTCGTAGTCAAACTGTTCACCTTTTAGACCGTTTGTTTTTCTCAGAAGTTATCGGGTGATTAAAGCTTCTGAACCAAGTGTGCCAGGTCCACGACTACCATCTCCTGGACCACCTCAACCTTATCCATCCTGGATAAAGTTGCCCTCAATGGACAACCCCTCCCAGCAGTGTAGGAAGGGTATGGACCCAAAGCCCCACCTCGCCCCTTTTGCCAGCAGGAAGCAGCTAGAGATGTCATCGCCCAGTACCCCCAAAGATTTGGGTCCATATCTCTTCAGGGGGGCAAATGTTAGGTAGCTATGCTAGGGACTGGGGCATCCGTTATGCATGCCCATAGGGCCAAGATAAGAGCCCAGTTAGGAGAGGCACCCTGTGCATGCTCAGAGGTCCAGATTTCTGGCCATGAAGGGGAGGTCACCTGGGTGGTTCCTGTACCTGGATTGACCAATCTAGGCCATGTAAATTCAATTCAGCCACTGGGGTCGGCCAGACTTGCCCACCACGCCTCCCTACGCTCATAAAACTCTCTTGAGTGCAGACCAGGCTTCTGCATGATTTCTCTCTCACTCAGGAAGGCTCTTTGGAGGCAGCTGTGCTGCACATGAGTGGCTGGTGGATACTGTTCAGATGCATGGCTTTCTGCTTGCAAGGGTTTTTGTCTCAGCTGACTGTAAGGGAGGAGGTAGTACGTCTGGATCACAGAGTATCCATGTCCACAAACGAGGCTGCTCATTCCACAGTCCTGGAAGTGCTTTATGAAAACCCTCTGCTTTGCAATGTCACTCTTTGTAGATTAGAGTGGGAGGGGCTGGGACCAAGGTATGCTGCCTCTTACTCCCAGTTGCAGGTTTCTGGATGCTGATTGTAGCTCTTACAGCATCAGTTAGTGGGCTTGTTGTCTGCCTCAGGCTTTGTTCACGGAGATCCTCCAGCTAGTTGGTGGTGTGTGCGCATGAGCAGAGACTTCCTGCCAATCCCCCATGAGTAGTAGAGCTCCCATGGTGTGGACTCCATGAAAGCCTTGCCCCAGGCAGCATGCTTACAAAGGAGGGTGGGCCCTGCAGGACAGAGGACCATTCCCCCTGTGGAATGGCCTCAGAGATCCACCTCCCTCTCTGGCCAGCTGCTGGGGCTGTGGGTCCTAAGCATCATGGCTGACTCAATAATAGACACAGGGTGAGGCGACTCCAGTAGCTGTTTTGACTGGTCTAATCCAGCCTGAGATCATCCTTGCATGAGCCCCTGCCAAGATTATTTTTGTTTCTTTTATGATCTTTTCATTAGTGGCTCCTACAACACTAACCACCATCCATAAATACATCATCTGTTTGAAGCCCATCTGTACATTAATTGCCCTCCTTATTCACAAAATATCCACTCTCCACCCAAGCCCCTGGCCTCAGCTCCTCATTTTTCCCCCCTCAATGCCCGCCACCCATCCCTCATCAATCCTTGGAAATGTACTAATTCTTTTGTCATATTTTCACCCACCTTTCTTTTGAGGTCAATGAAGATCCTTGTAATCGGTTCCCACTTTCCATCCTGCCCTTCCTCCACCCTCCCAGTATCTCCACTCATAACACTGGTAAAGGGCCCATCCACTCTGGATTCCCCGTGTTTGAAATTCCTATCGGTACTAGAATACCTTCTCTAGTTTGGCCAGATTAGTATGGTAGAACTGGGATCATGATAGTGGGGCAAGAGAAAGCATTAAGAACTAGAGGAAAGTTGTGTTTCATCTTTGCTGTCTCATACCCTGTATTCTTTAATCTCCACTCTGAGATCCTTCTGTAAGGGGATGTCCAGTGCACTGCAAATAGGTTTTGGGTCTATACCCGGCAGTCCCCTCTCATTCTCCATGATAAGATTTTTTTGTTCTCATGATACCTGTTGCCTTATCCCTTTAAAACTTTGTGATCACACAGGCTGGTATGCTTTCTCCATGTGGGCTCTGTTGCTTCAGAGCCAGATGGCTGTTTCTTTACCCTCAGGCCTTTAAGACCCCACACGCTATATCTTTAGGTAGCTGGACACCATCGGCTTTCTTCACCACATTTGCTTATGCAGCCGCTTTGTGGTCAGTGATTGTGTAGGGAAGGTGAGCATCTTAGAATGCCAATTTAATAGAACAGTGTTATTGCAATGAGGGAGTCCTTGAGCGGAGGCCCTATGTCCATCTGCTACCTTAATACTAAATCTATAAACATATGGACATAGATCTATTTCCCCATGCCCCTTTGTAAATATATGTACATATGTACATGCCTTTATTTAGACGTCTATAACTGGCCCTTGCTTCCCAGCTCACTCTTCTATACTCTTTGATTTTCCTCTTGTGCCCACTGACATGCTCAGTCTTCCTTTGGGTTTCAGTAATTCCTCTTGGTTACATTACCTTTGATCACGCCCTACCAGGCCTCCTACATCCCCCTCACTATCGTTTTCCATCACTTGTTGTACCCTTGTCTCTGGGTTTCTTTACAGCACTTCCTTTCCCCCCACCGTGCTCACTCCCATGCCCAATGGAAAGGGCCGGTCACATGTTTACTCCTCCAGATTGTTCATCCAGCCTCTCTTAATTAGACAGACCTGTAAAGGTAATAACATGCACAAAACAAGACTGAGCTAAACCAAGCAGCAAAAAGAAAAAAAAAACAAACAAAAATGAAAACAAAACCCAACCCAAATCCAATGACACTAAAAGAAAACAACACTAACCAGAAAGAAAAGTACAAGGACTGTGTGGTGAACTTTAGGAGTGTTTTCCAGTCCAGTCTGTGGGGGCACCGAACCCTGACCACAAAGTCCACCTTTGGCATTCCCCGGGGACTTTGATGCTCCGTTTTCTTACTCTTCCGCTGCACTCTCTTAGTGTCATGCATCGAAGTGGCAGGATCAGTTCGGGCGCAGTTCCCACACTGTGTGTCCAGTGTTGTCCCCTCTAAGGCTATGGGTCTTTGAGGGACGTTTCTCATCGTGGGGCTGCCCATGTGGTCTTCTCTGTGGATTGGCTTCTCTGATTGGGAACATCATCCTCAAGGTGTATTGGGCCAGGGTGTGCTCCATTCTCCCCTCCTCCCCCTTGTTCTGCCCTGTGTTCACTGATCAGATATGTCCCTCTCCGCGAGCTGCAGATCCGGTGCCATCCTGTGAAATACAATCTTTTGGGGCTGCAAGGATGTGGGGGGGTGGGTATCAGCTCAGATCTTTTGAGAGTCCAGGAGATATTGACTTCTCGATGGGCACAGTTCTGTGGGGCACCGTGCTCTTGGTCCAGACGCTGGTTGTGAATATGACTTTGTTGTTAACCAGTTGTGTGTCTCTGGGTCAACTCCCGTGTGTTTTTGAGTGAGTTTTCTAATCTGCAAAGTAAATGTACAGGATTATCCAGACTCCCATGTCAGCAAGTTATCGAGAGGGGTTAATCAGAGACTGTTTCATATAGTGTGTACCTGCGCGCCGCATTCTAGACCTGCGATGGCAATTATGAGCTCAGGATAGAGATGGTGTCCAGCAGGTAACATACGTGGCTCCATATTGAAACAGGAAGCCCACTGTGGAGATTTGGTCCTTCTGTTGATGGCCACCGGCCACCTAGTCTTCTCCTGCTATAACTGCTTCACTGGCTCAGCAGCTGAGCCAGAAGCCAGTGATATCATAACCAGGTGGCTAACTGGGCCAAAGGGCTGATAGATATTTGTTATTTTGTTGTCTTGGGAAACCCACCTACCCTCCATGCAAACCTTCTGGTGTGAGTTATCTGTGGAAGGAATCATAGGCTCACAGTAATTCACATCTTTCTTCTTGAAAATGTGCCCATATTCCTTTCTGAACCTGACAAGGTGGCCCCTGTGTCCACCAAGAAATTTACTGCCTGGCCTCCTACTTGGAGAGTTAGCCTGGGCTTTTGGCGGCGAAGTGAAACAGAGCCCTGACCCCTTCATTGAGCTTCTTCAAGCATTATTGTCTCTTGCTTGGGTCTTTCTACGTGCAGATGAGGCCCATCCACTCTAGTGGAGGGTCGTGCACCTCTCCTGGGGTTTTCAAGGCACTGATTTTTCCAGTGTCCTTCTTTCCTGCAGTAGGCACATTGGTCCTTCCCCATGGCTTGGCGGTGCCCACAGGTTAGTCTCTCCGTGAGTGGGCCATGCTCTCCTTTTCCTGAGTCTCTGGGGTCTCTCATGGCAATTCCTAGTATTTTAGCTAGCTTCTTTGTCTCTGTCGTGCTAGGGTCATCTCTGTTGTTATACACTCAATGAGCCACTTGTACCAAATCGCTAAGATTTTTCCCTTCAAACCCTTCCCACTTCTTTGTCATGTCTGAGGCAGACTGACTGAGTAATAAAGGCAATACTTATTGCCCTCCTGTTTTCAGTGCCTCCGGGCCGTTAGGGGTATAAAGCCCGTAGGCTTCCCTCAGCCACTCTAGAAAGGCAGGCGGATATTCTCTTATAGGAACCTGAAAATTCTCACTGACCTTAGATAAATTCATAGGTTTCCTAGCTCTTCTGCAGAGGGTCATGTAAGAGCAATGGTTGATACCTGGTAAAGTCCTCTGGGCCTTGCTAGGAATTGAGATCCCACATTGTTGGTGTAGTGGCCAAAAGAGTTTCTCCCAAGTGGGGAGTGCCCGCTCGCTGACCATCAGGTTCACTGACTG
This sequence comes from Tenrec ecaudatus, assembly GCF_050624435.1. NCBI lineage: Eukaryota > Metazoa > Chordata > Mammalia > Afrosoricida > Tenrecidae > Tenrec > Tenrec ecaudatus. The sequence continues at coordinate 13,025 of NW_027457852.1, forward strand.
CTTACTGGGCCTCTGTCTGGAAGGGCTACCCTCCTCCGTTGTGAACAGCACCTGGAGAAGTTGTTGGCAAGCATTCCAGGTGGGCTGATGAGTATGGAAGTCATACCAGTACTAGTGTGTGTGGGGGGCTGCTTGTTAGGGGTGGGGGTGAGTTTGGGGGGCCGGTGGGGGAGGGAGTGACTCAATAAGGGCCTGTTAGAAGTTTTCTATTTCTGGACCCTAGAAACCTTATAGGGCGGGGGTTGAAAGAAAGGGTTTGAAGCCAGCTCTCCCACTCCCAGAGTTCTCCTGCAAAATGGGATAAAGCCGATTAGGGGAGAGTGATGGGGAAGGGAGGGGAGGGGAGGTGTGGGGGAGGGGTGAGGGAGGGAAGGGGTGGGGGAGGGTGATGTGGAGGGATGGCCTCCACCTATGTGGTTTTGGGAACTTGGACCGTTTGTTTTTCCGGTCCTTCCATGTTTCCTGAAACCTTGGAAACAAGGGCCCTTTCTTTGCGGGAGGGAGTAAGTCTTTTATATTTGCAGGCTTCTTAGTGGCAATGTCAGCCCACACTTGAAGTAACGGGATCAGATCGGGATATCCTGGTTCCCTTTAAACATAACTATGAACTCTTAGTAATAGGGGGTGGGAAAACTAGTCTTGCGTGGGTCAATCAGGGACTCCTTCTGCCCCATCACTTTTAAACAAATTGTAGAGTCTCCAAGCTTTTGGGTTGAAACCACATCCTCTTGGTGAATGCCGAGAGCAGGGGTCCTCAAACTACAACCTGTGGGCCACATGCAGACAGCCGAGGACGTTGATCCTTTCTGCCGGGTGTATGTGCCCCATTTATTTTTTTTTTTGAACTTCAAATCAAGATGTGCAGTGTGCACATGAATTTGTTCGTAATATTTGTTTTTTTAAACTATAGTCTTTCCTTCAAAAGGCCTGAGGGATAGTGAACTGGCCCCCTGGGTAAACAGTTTAAAGACCCCTGCCCTAAGGTATCCTGGACTTAGGGGTTATTAATCTCCCAGCCCTGAAACATCCCTGAACATTCTACCCGTTGTAGGAGGCACCATGGGAATTTGGACCCCGGGTAATTTACAAGCCTTTACTCCAATTGAACCCAAGAAAATTCAAAATGGCTTAGGCAGTTACTCTATTTTGGTCACTTTTGACTCGTCATGCACTAGCCCATTATTTCCATTTAACTCTATAACGCGAAGCATGATGTTTTCATAACATTAAAAATGTATATATTAATACATATATATATATATATATATATATTTATAACTATGAAAGTCCACAACAAAAAGAAAATTTTTTCCCAAAATTAAAATTGAAGCGTTATAGGGTTAAAAAGAAGGATGGGTCTTATCAGCGGGTCCAAGACCTTAGCATCATAAATGAATCAGTGATCCGACTGCACCTAGTAGTGCCCAAACCTGTGCCCTCCTAGGGGAAAGTGTGAATGCTTTTATCCCTCTTCCTGTACTTCCAATGAACAAACACACATGTCTGGTAATCCTAAGATTATTTTTGTTTCCTGTGACACTCACCTAATTTCAAGGCCACTGCCACCTCACAAGCTTAGCCTTGTCGTAGTCAAACTGTTCACCTTTTAGACCGTTTGTTTTTCTCAGAAGTTATCGGGTGATTAAAGCTTCTGAACCAAGTGTGCCAGGTCCACGACTACCATCTCCTGGACCACCTCAACCTTATCCATCCTGGATAAAGTTGCCCTCAATGGACAACCCCTCCCAGCAGTGTAGGAAGGGTATGGACCCAAAGCCCCACCTCGCCCCTTTTGCCAGCAGGAAGCAGCTAGAGATGTCGTCGCCCAGTACCCCCAAAGATTTGGGTCCATATCTCTTCAGGGGGGCAAATGTTAGGTAGCTATGCTAGGGACTGGGGCATCCGTTATGCATGCCCATAGGGCCAAGATAAGAGCCCAGTTAGGAGAGGCACCCTGTGCATGCTCAGAGGTCCAGATTTCTGGCCATGAAGGGGAGGTCACCTGGGTGGTTCCTGTACCTGGATTGACCAATCTAGGCCATGTAAATTCAATTCAGCCACTGGGGTCGGCCAGACTTGCCCACCACGCCTCCCTACGCTCATAAAACTCTCTTGAGTGCAGACCAGGCTTCTGCATGATTTCTCTCTCACTCAGGAAGGCTCTTTGGAGGCAGCTGTGCTGCACATGAGTGGCTGGTGGATACTGTTCAGATGCATGGCTTTCTGCTTGCAAGGGTTGTTGTCTCAGCTGACTGTAAGGGAGGAGGTAGTACGTCTGGATCACAGAGTATCCATGTCCACAAACGAGGCTGCTCATTCCACAGTCCTGGAAGTGCTTTATGAAAACCCTCTGCTTTGCAATGTCACTCTTTGTAGATTAGAGTGGGAGGGGCTGGGACCAAGGTATGCTGCCTCTTACTCCCAGTTGCAGGTTTCTGGATGCTGATTGTATCTCTTACAGCATCAGTTAGTGGGCTTGTTGTCTGCCTCAGGCTTTGTTCACGGAGATCCTCCAGCTAGTTGGTGGTGTGTGCGCATGAGCAGAGACTTCCTGCCAATCCCCCATGAGTAGTAGAGCTCCCATGGTGTGGACTCCATGAAAGCCTTGCCCCAGGCAGCATGCTTACAAAGGAGGGTGGGCCCTGCAGGACAGAGGACCATTCCCCCTGTGGAATGGCCTCAGAGATCCACCTCCCTCTCTGGCCAGCTGCTGGGGCTGTGGGTCCTAAGCATCATGGCTGACTCAATAATAGACACAGGGTGAGGCGACTCCAGTAGCTGTTTTGACTGGTCTAATCCAGCCTGAGATCATCCTTGCATGAGCCCCTGCCAAGATTATTTTTGTTTCTTTTATGATCTTTTCATTAGTGGCTCCTACAACACTAACCACCATCCATAAATACATCATCTGTTTGAAGCCCATCTGTACATTAATTGCCCTCCTTATTCACAAAATATCCACTCTCCACCCAAGCCCCTGGCCTCAGCTCCTCATTTTTCCCCCCTCAATGCCCGCCACCCATCCCTCATCAATCCTTGGAAATGTACTAATTCTTTTGTCATATTTTCACCCACCTTTCTTTTGAGGTCAATGAAGATCCTTGTAATCGGTTCCCACTTTCCATCCTGCCCTTCCTCCACCCTCCCAGTATCTCCACTCATAACACTGGTAAAGGGCCCATCCACTCTGGATTCCCCGTGTTTGAAATTCCTATCGGTACTAGAATACCTTCTCTAGTTTGGCCAGATTAGTATGGTAGAACTGGGATCATGATAGTGGGGCAAGAGAAAGCAATAAGAACTAGAGGAAAGTTGTGTTTCATCTTTGCTGTCTCATACCCTGTATTCTTTAATCTCCACTCTGAGATCCTTCTGTAAGGGGATGTCCAGTGCACTGCAAATAGGTTTTGGGTCTATACCCGGCAGTCCCCTCTCATTCTCCATGATAAGATTTTTTTGTTCTCATGATACCTGTTGCCTTATCCCTTTAAAACTTTGTGATCACACAGGCTGGTATGCTTTCTCCATGTGGGCTCTGTTGCTTCAGAGCCAGATGGCTGTTTCTTTACCCTCAGGCCTTTAAGACCCCACACGCTATATCTTTAGGTAGCTGGACACCATCGGCTTTCTTCACCACATTTGCTTATGCAGCCGCTTTGTGGTCAGTGATTGTGTAGGGAAGGTGAGCATCTTAGGATGCCAATTTAATAGAACAGTGTTATTGCAATGAGGGAGTCCTTGAGCGGAGGCCCTATGTCCATCTGCTACCTTAATACTAAATCTATAAACATATGGACATAGATCTATTTCCCCATGCCCCTTTGTAAATATATGTACATATGTACATGCCTTTATTTAGACGTCTATAACTGGCCCTTGCTTCCCAGCTCACTCTTCTATACTCTTTGATTTTCCTCTTGTGCCCACTGACATGCTCAGTCTTCCTTTGGGTTTCAGTAATTCCTCTTGGTTACATTACCTTTGATCACGCCCTACCAGGCCTCCTACATCCCCCTCACTATCGTTTTCCATCACTTGTTGTACCCTTGTCTCTGGGTTTCTTTACAGCACTTCCTTTCCCCCCACCGTGCTCACTCCCATGCCCAATGGAAAGGGCCGGTCACATGTTTACTCCTCCAGATTGTTCATCCAGCCTCTCTTAATTAGACAGACCTGTAAAGGTAATAACATGCACAAAACAAGACTGAGCTAAACCAAGCAGCACAAAGAAAAAAAAACAAACAAAAATGAAAACAAAACCCAACCCAAATCCAATGACACTAAAAGAAAACAACACTAACCAGAAAGAAAAGTACAAGGACTGTGTGGTGAACTTTAGGAGTGTTTTCCAGTCCAGTCTGTGGGGGCACCGAACCCTGACCACAAAGTCCACCTTTGGCATTCCCCGGGGACTTTGATGCTCCGTTTTCTTACTCTTCCGCTGCACTCTCTTAGTGTCATGCATCGAAGTGGCAGGATCAGTTCGGGCGCAGTTCCCACACTGTGTGTCCAGTGTTGTCCCCTCTAAGGCTATGGGTCTTTGAGGGACGTTTCTCATCGTGGGGCTGCCCATGTGGTCTTCTCTGTGGATTGGCTTCTCTGATTGGGAACATCATCCTCAAGGTGTATTGGGCCAGGGTGTGCTCCATTCTCCCCTCCTCCCCCTTGTTCTGCCCTGTGTTCACTGATCAGATATGTCCCTCTCCGCGAGCTGCAGATCCGGTGCCATCCTGTGAAATACAATCTTTTGGGGCTGCAAGGATGTGGGGGGGTGGGTATCAGCTCAGATCTTTTGAGAGTCCAGGAGATATTGACTTCTCGATGGGCACAGTTCTGTGGGGCACCGTGCTCTTGGTCCAGACGCTGGTTGTGAATATGACTTTGTTGTTAACCAGTTGTGTGTCTCTGGGTCAACTCCCGTGTGTTTTTGAGTGAGTTTTCTAATCTGCAAAGTAAATGTACAGGATTATCCAGACTCCCATGTCAGCAAGTTATCGAGAGGGGTTAATCAGAGACTGTTTCATATAGTGTGTACCTGCGCGCCGCATTCTAGACCTGCGATGGCAATTATGAGCTCAGGATAGAGATGGTGTCCAGCAGGTAACATACGTGACTCCATATTGAAACAGGAAGCCCACTGTGGAGATTTGGTCCTTCTGTTGATGGCCACCGGCCACCTAGTCTTCTCCTGCTATAACTGCTTCACTGGCTCAGCAGCTGAGCCAGAAGCCAGTGATATCATAACCAGGTGGCTAACTGGGCCAAAGGGCTGATAGATATTTGTTATTTTGTTGTCTTGGGAAACCCACCTACCCTCCATGCAAACCTTCTGGTGTGAGTTATCTGTGGAAGGAATCATAGGCTCACAGTAATTCACATCTTTCTTCTTGAAAATGTGCCCATATTCCTTTCTGAACCTGACAAGGTGGCCCCTGTGTCCACCAAGAAATTTACTGCCTGGCCTCCTACTTGGAGAGTTAGCCTGGGCTTTTGGCGGCGAAGTGAAACAGAGCCCTGACCCCTTCATTGAGCTTCTTCAAGCATTATTGTCTCTTGCTTGGGTCTTTCTACGTGCAGATGAGGCCCATCCACTCTAGTGGAGGGTCGTGCACCTCTCCTGGGGTTTTCAAGGCACTGATTTTTCCAGTGTCCTTCTTTCCTGCAGTAGGCACATTGGTCCTTCCCCATGGCTTGGCGGTGCCCACAGGTTAGTCTCTCCGTGAGTGGGCCATGCTCTCCTTTTCCTGAGTCTCTGGGGTCTCTCATGGCAATTCCTAGTATTTTAGCTAGCTTCTTTGTCTCTGTCGTGCTAGGGTCATCTCTGTTGTTATACACTCAATGAGCCACTTGTACCAAATCGCTAAGATTTTTCCCTTCAAACCCTTCCCACTTCTTTGTCATGTCTGAGGCAGACTGACTGAGTAATAAAGGCAATACTTATTGCCCTCCTGTTTTCAGTGCCTCCGGGCCGTTAGGGGTATAAAGCCCGTAGGCTTCCCTCAGCCACTCTAGAAAGGCAGGCGGATATTCTCTTATAGGAACCTGAAAATTCTCACTGACCTTAGATAAATTCATAGGTTTCCTAGCTCTTCTGCAGAGGGTCATGTAAGAGCAATGGTTGATACCTGGTAAAGTCCTCTGGGCCTTGCTAGGAATTGAGATCCCACATTGTTGGTGTAGTGGCCAAAAGAGTTTCTCCCAAGTGGGGAGTGCCCGCTCGCTGACCATCAGTTTCACTGACTGCTTACTGGGCCTCTGTCTGGAAGGGCTACCCTCCTCCGTTGTGAACAGCACCTGGAGAAGTTGTTGGCAAGCATTCCAGGTGGGCTGATGAGTATGGAAGTCATACCAGTACTAGTGTGTGTGGGGGGCTGCTTGTTAGGGGTGGGGGTGAGTTTGGGGGGCCGGTGGGGGAGGGAGTGACTCAATAAGGGCCTGTTAGAAGTTTTCTATTTCTGGACCCTAGAAACCTTATAGGGCGGGGGTTGAAAGAAAGGGTTTGAAGCCAGCTCTCCCACTCCCAGAGTTCTCCTGCAAAATGGGATAAAGCCGATTAGGGGAGAGTGATGGGGAGGGGAGGGGAGGGGAGGTGTGGGGGAGGGGTGAGGGAGGGGAGGGGTGGGGGAGGGTGATGTGGAGGGATGGCCTCCACCTATGTGGTTTTGGGAACTTGGACCGTTTGTTTTTCCGGTCCTTCCATGTTTCCTGAAACCTTGGAAACAAGGGCCCTTTCTTTGCGGGAGGGAGTAAGTCTTTTATATTTGCAGGCTTCTTAGTGGCAATGTCAGCCCACACTTGAAGTAACGGGATCAGATCGGGATATCCTGGTTCCCTTTAAACATAACTATGAACTCTTAGTAATAGGGGGTGGGAAAACTAGTCTTGCGTGGGTCAATCAGGGACTCCTTCTGCCCCATCACTTTTAAACAAATTGTAGAGTCTCCAAGCTTTTGGGTTGAAACCACATCCTCTTGGTGAATGCCGAGAGCAGGGGTCCTCAAACTACAACCTGTGGGCCACATGCAGACAGCCGAGGACGTTGATCCTTTCTGCTGGGTGTATGTGCCCCATTTATTTTTTTTTTGAACTTCAAATCAAGATGTGCAGTGTGCACATGAATTTGTTCGTAATATTTGTTTTTTTAAACTATAGTCTTTCCTTCAAAAGGCCTGAGGGATAGTGAACTGGCCCCCTGGGTAAACAGTTTAAAGACCCCTGCCCTAAGGTATCCTGGACTTAGGGGTTATTAATCTCCCAGCCCTGAAACATCCCTGAACATTCTACCCGTTGTAGGAGGCACCATGGGAATTTGGACCCCGGGTAATTTACAAGCCTTTACTCCAATTGAACCCAAGAAAATTCAAAATGGCTTAGGCAGTTACTCTATTTTGGTCACTTTTGACTCGTCCTGCACTAGCCCATTATTTCCATTTAACTCTATAACGTGAAGCATGATGTTTTCATAACATTAAAAATGTATATATTAATACATATATATATATATATTTATAACTATGAAAGTCCACAACAAAAAGAAAATTTTTTCCCAAAATTAAAATTGAAGCGTTATAGGGTTAAAAAGAAGGATGGGTCTTATCAGCGGGTCCAAGACCTTAGCATCATAAATGAATCAGTGATCCGACTGCACCTAGTAGTGCCCAAACCTGTGCCCTCCTAGGGGAAAGTGTGAATGCTTTTATCCCTCTTCCTGTACTTCCAATGAACAAACACACATGTCTGGTAATCCTAAGATTATTTTTGTTTCCTGTGACACTCACCTAATTTCAAGGCCACTGCCACCTCACAAGCTTAGCCTTGTCGTAGTCAAACTGTTCACCTTTTAGACCGTTTGTTTTTCTCAGAAGTTATCGGGTGATTAAAGCTTCTGAACCAAGTGTGCCAGGTCCACGACTACCATCTCCTGGACCACCTCAACCTTATCCATCCTGGATAAAGTTGCCCTCAATGGACAACCCCTCCCAGCAGTGTAGGAAGGGTATGGACCCAAAGCCCCACCTCGCCCCTTTTGCCAGCAGGAAGCAGCTAGAGATGTCGTCGCCCAGTACCCCCAAAGATTTGGGTCCATATCTCTTCAGGGGGGCAAATGTTAGGTAGCTATGCTAGGGACTGGGGCATCCGTTATGCATGCCCATAGGGCCAAGATAAGAGCCCAGTTAGGAGAGGCACCCTGTGCATGCTCAGAGGTCCAGATTTCTGGCCATGAAGGGGAGGTCACCTGGGTGGTTCCTGTACCTGGATTGACCAATCTAGGCCATGTAAATTCAATTCAGCCACTGGGGTCGGCCAGACTTGCCCACCACGCCTCCCTACGCTCATAAAACTCTCTTGAGTGCAGACCAGGCTTCTGCATGATTTCTCTCTCACTCAGGAAGGCTCTTTGGAGGCAGCTGTGCTGCACATGAGTGGCTGGTGGATACTGTTCAGATGCATGGCTTTCTGCTTGCAAGGGTTTTTGTCTCAGCTGACTGTAAGGGAGGAGGTAGTACGTCTGGATCACAGAGTATCCATGTCCACAAACGAGGCTGCTCATTCCACAGTCCTGGAAGTGCTTTATGAAAACCCTCTGCTTTGCAATGTCACTCTTTGTAGATTAGAGTGGGAGGGGCTGGGACCAAGGTATGCTGCCTCTTACTCCCAGTTGCAGGTTTCTGGATGCTGATTGTATCTCTTACAGCATCAGTTAGTGGGCTTGTTGTCTGCCTCAGGCTTTGTTCACGGAGATCCTCCAGCTAGTTGGTGGTGTGTGCGCATGAGCAGAGACTTCCTGCCAATCCCCCATGAGTAGTAGAGCTCCCATGGTGTGGACTCCATGAAAGCCTTGCCCCAGGCAGCATGCTTACAAAGGAGGGTGGGCCCTGCAGGACAGAGGACCATTCCCCCTGTGGAATGGCCTCAGAGATCCACCTCCCTCTCTGGCCAGCTGCTGGGGCTGTGGGTCCTAAGCATCATGGCTGACTCAATAATAGACACAGGGTGAGGCGACTCCAGTAGCTGTTTTGACTGGTCTAA
>NW_027457853.1:0-14651 GCF_050624435.1 Tenrec ecaudatus
GGCCAGGGGAGCCCTAGCCTTAGGCTAGGGGAGCCTAAAGCCTAGGGGTGCCCTAGCCTGAAGGCCAGGGGAGCCCTAGCCTTATCCTAGGGGTGCCTAAAGCCTAGGGGTGCCCTAGCCTGAAGGCCAGGGGAGCCCTAGCCTTCGCCTAGGGGAGCCTAAAGCCTAGGGGTACCCTAGCCTGAAGGCCAGGGGAGCCCTAGCCTTAGCCTAGGGGAGCCTAAAGCCTAGGGGTGCCCTAGCCTGAAGGCCAGGGGAGCCCTAGCCTTAGCCTAGGGGAGCCTAAAGCCTAGGGGTGCCCTAGCCTGAAGGCCAGGGGAGCCCTAGCCTTAGCCTAGGGGAGCCTAAAGCCTAGGGGTGCCCTAGCCTGAAGGCCAGGGGAGCCCTAGCCTCAGCCTAGGGGAGCCTAAAGCCTAGGGGTGCCCTAGCCTGAAGGCCAGGGGAGCCCTAGCCTTAGCCTAGGGGAGCCTAAAGCCTAGGGGTGCCCTAGCCTGAAGACCAGGGGAGCCCTAGCCTTAGCCTAGGGGAGCCTAAAGCCTAGGGGTGCCCTAGCCTGAAGGCCAGGGGAGCCCTAGCCTTAGCCTAGGGGAGCCTAAAGCCTAGGGGTGCCCTAGCCTGAAGGCCAGGGGAGCGCTAGCCTTAGCCTACGGGAGTGTAAAGCCTAGGGGTGCCCTAGCCTGAAGGCCAGGGGAGCCCTAGCCTTAGCCTAGGGGAGCCTAAAGCCTAGGGGTGCCCTAGCCTGAAGGCCAGGGGAGCCCTAGCCTTAGCCTAGGGGAGCCTAAAGCCTAGGGGTGCCCTAGCCTGAAGGCCAGGGGAGCCCTAGCCTTAGCCTAGGTGAGCCTAAAGCCTGGGGGTGCCCTTGCCTGAAGACCAGGGGAGGCCTAGCCTTAGCCTAGGGGAGCCTAAAGCCTAGTGGTGCCCTAGCCTGAAGGCCAGGGGAGCCCTAGCCTTAGCCTAGGGGAGCCTAAAGCCTAGGGGTGCCCTAGCCTGAAGGCCAGGGGAGCCCTAGCCTTAGCCTAGGGGAGCCTAAAGCCTAGGGGTGCCCTAGCCTGAAGGCCAGGGGAGCCCTAGCCTTCGCCTAGGGGAGCCTAAAGCCTAGGGGTGCCCTAGGCTGAAGGCCAGGGGAGCCCTAGCCTTAGCCTAGGGGAGCCTAAAGCCTAGGGGTGCCCTAGCCTGAAGGCCAAGGGAGCCCTAGCATTAGCCTAGGGGAGCCTAAAGCCTAGGGGTGCCCTAGCCTGAAGGCCAGGGGAGCCCTAGCCTTAGGCTAGGGGAGCCTAAAACCTAGGGGTGCCCTAGCCTGAAGGCCAGGGGAGCCCTAGCCTTATCCTAGGGGAGCCTAAAGCCTAGGGGTGCCCTAGCCTGAAGGCCAGGGGAGCCCTAGCCTTCGCCTAGGGGAGCCTAAAGCCTAGGGGTACCCTAGCCTGAAGGCCAAGGGAGCCCTAGCCTTAGCCTAGGGGAGCCTAAAGCCTAGGGGTGCCCTAGCCTGAAGGCCAGGGGAGCCCTAGCCTTAGCCTAGGGGAGCCTAAAGCCTAGGGGTGCCCTAGCCTGAAGGCCAGGGGAGCCCTAGCCTTAGCCTAGGGGAGCCTAAAGCCTAGGGGTGCCCTAGCCTGAAGGCCAGGGGAGCCCTAGCCTCAGCCTAGGGGAGCCTAAAGCCTAGGGGTGCCCTAGCCTGAAGGCCAGGGGAGCCCTAGCCTTAGCCTAGGGGAGCCTAAAGCCTAGGGGTGCCCTAGCCTGAAGACCAGGGGAGCCCTAGCCTTAGCCTAGGGGAGCCTAAAGCCTAGGGGTGCCCTAGCCTGAAGGCCAGGGGAGCCCTAGCCTTAGCCTAGGGGAGCCTAAAGCCTAGGGGTGCCCTAGCCTGAAGGCCAGGGGAGCGCTAGCCTTAGCCTACGGGAGTGTAAAGCCTAGGGGTGCCCTAGCCTGAAGGCCAGGGGAGCCCTAGCCTTAGCCTAGGGGAGCCTAAAGCCTAGGGGTGCCCTAGCCTGAAGGCCAGGGTAGCCCTAGCCTTAGCCTAGGGGAGCCTAAAGCCTAGGGGTGCCCTAGCCTGAAGGCCAGGGGAGCCCTAGCCTTAGCCTAGGTGAGCCTAAAGCCTGGGGGTGCCCTTGCCTGAAGACCAGGGGAGGCCTAGCCTTAGCCTAGGGGAGCCTAAAGCCTAGGGGTGCCCTAGCCTGAAGGCCAGGGGAGCCCTAGCCTTAGCCTAGGGGAGCCTAAAGCCTAGGGGTGCCCTAGCCTGAAGGCCAGGGGAGCCCTAGCCTTAGCCTAGGGGAGCCTAAAGCCTAGGGGTGCCCTAGCCTGAAGGCCAGGGGAGCCCTAGCCTTAGCCTAGGTAGCGTAAAGCCTGGGGGTGCCCTTGCCTGAAGGCCAGGGGAGCCCTAGCCTTAGCCTAGGGGAGCCTAAAGCCTAGGGGTGCCCTTGCCTGAAGACCAGGGGAGGCCTAGCCTTAGCCTAGGGGAGCCTAAAGCCTGGGGGTGCCCTTGCCTGAAGACCAGGGGAGGCCTAGCCTTAGCCTAGGGGAGCCTAAAGCCTAGTGGTGCCCTAGCCTGAAGGCCAGGGGAGCCCTAGCCTTAGCCTAGGGGAGCCTAAAGCCTAGGGGTGCCCTAGCCTGAAGGCCAGGGGAGCCCTAGCCTTAGCCTAGGGGAGCCTAAAGCCTAGGGGTGCCCTAGCCTGAAGGCCAGGGGAGCCCTAGCCTTCGCCTAGGGGAGCCTAAAGCCTAGGGGTGCCCTAGGCTGAAGGCCAGGGGAGCCCTAGCCTTAGCCTAGGGGAGCCTAAAGCCTAGGGGTGCCCTAGCCTGAAGGCCAAGGGAGCCCTAGCATTAGCCTAGGGGAGCCTAAAGCCTAGGGGTGCCCTAGCCTGAAGGCCAGGGGAGCCCTAGCCTTAGGCTAGGGGAGCCTAAAACCTAGGGGTGCCCTAGCCTGAAGGCCAGGGGAGCCCTAGCCTTATCCTAGGGGAGCCTAAAGCCTAGGGGTGCCCTAGCCTGAAGGCCAGGGGAGCCCTAGCCTTCGCCTAGGGGAGCCTAAAGCCTAGGGGTACCCTAGCCTGAAGGCCAGGGGAGCCCTAGCCTTAGCCTAGGGGAGCCTAAAGCCTAGGGGTGCCCTAGCCTGAAGGCCAGGGGAGCCCTAGCCTTAGCCTAGGGGAGCCTAAAGCCTAGGGGTGCCCTAGCCTGAAGGCCAGGGGAGCCCTAGCCTTAGCCTAGGGGAGCCTAAAGCCTAGGGGTGCCCTAGCCTGAAGGCCAGGGGAGCCCTAGCCTCAGCCTAGGGGAGCCTAAAGCCTAGGGGTGCCCTAGCCTGAAGGCCAGGGGAGCCCTAGCCTTAGCCTAGGGGAGCCTAAAGCCTAGGGGTGCCCTAGCCTGAAGACCAGGGGAGCCCTAGCCTTAGCCTAGGGGAGCCTAAAGCCTAGGGGTGCCCTAGCCTGAAGGCCAGGGGAGCCCTAGCCTTAGCCTAGGGGAGCCTAAAGCCTAGGGGTGCCCTAGCCTGAAGGCCAGGGGAGCGCTAGCCTTAGCCTACGGGAGTGTAAAGCCTAGGGGTGCCCTAGCCTGAAGGCCAGGGGAGCCCTAGCCTTAGCCTAGGGGAGCCTAAAGCCTAGGGGTGCCCTAGCCTGAAGGCCAGGGTAGCCCTAGCCTTAGCCTAGGGGAGCCTAAAGCCTAGGGGTGCCCTAGCCTGAAGGCCAGGGGAGCCCTAGCCTTAGCCTAGGTGAGCCTAAAGCCTGGGGGTGCCCTTGCCTGAAGACCAGGGGAGGCCTAGCCTTAGCCTAGGGGAGCCTAAAGCCTAGGGGTGCCCTAGCCTGAAGGCCAGGGGAGCCCTAGCCTTAGCCTAGGGGAGCCTAAAGCCTAGGGGTGCCCTAGCCTGAAGGCCAGGGGAGCCCTAGCCTTAGCCTAGGGGAGCCTAAAGCCTAGGGGTGCCCTAGCCTGAAGGCCAGGGGAGCCCTAGCCTTAGCCTAGGTAGCGTAAAGCCTGGGGGTGCCCTTGCCTGAAGGCCAGGGGAGCCCTAGCCTTAGCCTAGGGGAGCCTAAAGCCTAGGGGTGCCCTTGCCTGAAGGCCAGGGGAGCCCTAGCCTTAGACTAGGGGAGCCTAAAGCCAAGGGTTGCCCTAGCCTGAAGGCCAGGGAGCCCTAGCCTTAGCCTAGGGGAGCCTAAAGCCTAGGGGTGCCCTAGCCTGAAGGCCAGGGGAGCCCTAGCCTTAGCCTAGGGGAGCCTAAAGCCTAGGGGTGCCCTAACCTGAAGGCCAGGGGAGCCCTAGCCTTAGCCTAGGGGAGCCTAAAGCCTAGGGGTGCCCTAGCCTGAATGCTAGGGGAGCCCTAGCCTTAGCCTAGGGGAGCCTAAAGCCTAGGGGTGCCCTAGCCTGAAGGCTAGGGGAGCCCTAGCCTTAGCCTAGGGGAGCCTAAAGCCTAGGGGTGCCCTAGCGTGAAGGCCAGGGGAGCCCTAGCCTTAGCCTAGGGGAGCCTAAAGCCTAGTGGTGCCCTAGCCTGAAGGCCAGGGGAGCCCTAGCCTTAGCCTAGGGGAGCCTAAAGCCTAGGGGTGCCCTAGCCTGAAGGCCAGGGGAGCCCTAGCCTTAGCCTAGGGGAGCCTAAAGCCTAGGGGTGCCCTAGCCTGAAGGCCAGGGGAGCCCTAGCCTTCGCCTAGGGGAGCATAAAGCCTAGGGGTGCCCTAGGCTGAAGGCCAGGGGAGCCCTAGCCTTAGCCTAGGGGAGCCTAAAGCCTAGGGGTGCCCTAGCCTGAAGGCCAAGGGAGCCCTAGCATTAGCCTAGGGGAGCCTAAAGCCTAGGGGTGCCCTAGCCTGAAGGCCAGGGGAGCCCTAGCCTTAGGCTAGGGGAGCCTAAAGCCTAGGGGTGCCCTAGCCTGAAGGCCAGGGGAGCCCTAGCCTTATCCTAGGGGAGCCTAAAGCCTAGGGGTTCCCTAGCCTGAAGGCCAGGGGAGCCCTAGCCTTCGCCTAGGGGAGCCTAAAGCCTAGGGGTACCCTAGCCTGAAGGCCAGGGGAGCCCTAGCCTTAGCCTAGGGGAGCCTAAAGCCTAGGGGTGCCCTAGCCTGAAGGCCAGGGGAGCCCTAGCCTTAGCCTAGGGGAGCCTAAAGCCTAGGGGTGCCCTAGCCTGAAGGCCAGGGGAGCCCTAGCCTCAGCCTAGGGGAGCCTAAAGCCTAGGGGTGCCCTAGCCTGAAGGCCAGGGGAGCCCTAGCCTCAGCCTAGGGGAGCCTAAAGCCTAGGGGTGCCCTAGCCTGAAGGCCAGGGGAGCCCTAGCCTTAGCCTAGGGGAGCCTAAAGCCTAGGGGTGCCCTAGCCTGAAGACCAGGGGAGCCCTAGCCTTAGCCTAGGGGAGCCTAAAGCCTAGGGGTGCCCTAGCCTGAAGGCCAGGGGAGCCCTAGCCTTAGCCTAGGGGAGCCTAAAGCCTAGGGGTGCCCTAGCCTGAAGGCCAGGGGAGCGCTAGCCTTAGCCTACGGGAGTGTAAAGCCTAGGGGTGCCCTAGCCTGAAGGCCAGGGGAGCCCTAGCCTTAGCCTAGGGGAGCCTAAAGCCTAGGGGTGCCCTAGCCTGAAGGCCAGGGGAGCCCTAGCCTTAGCCTAGGGGAGCCTAAAGCCTAGGGGTGCCCTAGCCTGAAGGCCAGGGGAGCCCTAGCCTTAGCCTAGGTGAGCCTAAAGCCTGGGGGTGCCCTTGCCTGAAGACCAGGGGAGGCCTAGCCTTAGCCTAGGGGAGCCTAAAGCCTAGGGGTGCCCTAGCCTGAAGGCCAGGGGAGCCCTAGCCTTAGCCTAGGGGAGCCTAAAGCCTAGGGGTGCCCTAGCCTGAAGGCCAGGGGAGCCCTAACCTTAGCCTAGGGGAGCCTAAAGCCTAGGGGTGCCCTAGCCTGAAGGCCAGGGGAGCCCTAGCCTTAGCCTAGGTAGCGTAAAGCCTGGGGGTGCCCTTGCCTGAAGGCCAGGGGAGCCCTAGCCTTAGCCTAGGGGAGCCTAAAGCCTAGGGGTGCCCTTGCCTGAAGGCCAGGGGAGCCCTAGCCTTAGGCTAGGGGAGCCTAAAGCCTAGGGTTGCCCTAGCCTGAAGGCCAGGGAGCCCTAGCCTTAGCCTAGGGGAGCCTAAAGCCTAGGGGTGCCCTAGCCTGAAGGCCAGGGGAGCCCTAGCCTTAGCCTAGGGGAGCCTAAAGCCTAGGGGTGCCCTAACCTGAAGGCCAGGGGAGCCCTAGCCTTAGCCTAGGGGAGCCTAAAGCCTAGGGGTGCCCTAGCCTGAAGGCCAGGGGAGCCCTAGCCTTGGCCTAGGGGAGCCTAAAGCCTAGGGGTGCCCTACCCTGAAGGCCAGAGAGCCCTAGCCTTAGCCTAGGGGAGCCTAAAGCCTAGCGGTGCCCTAGCCTGAAGGCCCGGGGATCCCTAGCCTTAGCCTAGGGGAGCCTAAAGCCTAGGGGTGCCCTAGCCTGAAGGCCAGGGGAGCACTACCCTTAGCCTAGGGGAGCCTAAAGCCTAGGGGTGCCCTAGCGTGAAGGCCAGGGGAGCCCTAGCCTTAGCCTAGGGGAGCCTAAAGCCTAGGGGTGCCCTAGCCTGAAGGCCAGGGGAGCCCTAGCCTTAGCCTAGGGGAGCCCTAGCCTAAAGCCTAGGGGTGCCCTAGCCTGAAGGCCAGGGGAGCCCTTGCCTTAGCCTAGGGGAGCCCTAGCCTAAAGCCTAGGGGTGCCCTAGCCTAAAGGCCAGGGGAGCCCTAGCCTTAGCCTAGGGGAGCCCTAGCCTAAAGCCTAGGGGTGCCCTAGCCTGAAGGCCAGGGGAGCCCTAGCCTTAGCCTAGGGGAGCCCTAGCCTAAAGCCTAGGGGTGCCCTAGCCTGAAGGCCAGGGGAGCCCTTGCCTTAGCGTAGGGGAGCCCTACCCTAAAGCCTAGGGGTGCCCTAGCCTGAAGGCCAGGGGAGCCCTAGCCTTAGCCTAGGGGAGCCCTAGCCTAAAGCCTAGGGGTGCTTAGCCTGAAGGCCAGGGGAGCCCTAGCCTTAGCCTAGGGGAGCCCTAGCCTAAAGCCTAGGGGTGCCCTAGCCTGAAGGCCAGGGGAGCCCTTGCCTTAGCCTATGGGAGCCCTAGCCTAAAGCCTAGGGGTGCCCTAGCCTGAAGGCCAGGGGAGCCCTAGCCTTAGCCTAGGGGAGCCCTAGCCTAAAGCCTAGGGGTGCCCTAGCCTGAAGGCCAGGGGAGCCCTAGCCTTAGCCTAGGGGAGCCCTAGCCTAAAGCCTAGATGTGCCCTAGCCTGAAGGCCAGGGGAGCCCTAGCCTTCGCCTAGGGGAGCCTAAAGCCTAGGGGTGCCCTAGGCTGAAGGCCAGGGGAGCCCTAGCCTTAGCCTAGGGGAGCCTAAAGCCTAGGGGTGCCCTAGCCTGAAGGCCAGGGGAGCCCTAGCATTAGCCTAGGGGAGCCTAAAGCCTAGGGGTGCCCTAGCCTGAAGGCCAGGGGAGCCCTAGCCTTAGGCTAGGGGAGCCTAAAGCCTAGGGGTGCCCTAGCCTGAAGGCCAGGGGAGCCCTAGCCTTATCCTAGGGGAGCCTAAAGCCTAGGGGTGCCCTAGCCTGAAGGCCAGGGGAGCCCTAGCCTTCGCCTAGGGGAGCCTAAAGCCTAGGGGTGCCCTAGCCTGAAGGCCAGGGGAGCCCTAGCCTTAGCCTAGGGGAGCCTAAAGCCTAGGGGTGCCCTAGCCTGAAGGCCAGGGGAGCCCTAGCCTTAGCCTAGGGGAGCCTAAAGCCTAGGGGTGCCCTAGCCTGAAGGCCAGGGGAGCCCTAGCCTTAGCCTAGGGGAGCCTAAAGCCTAGGGGTGCCCTAGCCTGAAGGCCAGGGGAGCCCTAGCCTCAGCCTACGGGAGCCTAAAGCCTAGGGGTGCCCTAGCCTGAAGGCCAGGGGAGCCCTAGCCTTAGCCTAGGGGAGCCTAAAGCCTAGGGGTGCCCTAGCCTGAAGACCAGGGGAGCCCTAGCCTTAGCCTAGGGGAGCCTAAAGCCTAGGGGTGCCCTAGCCTGAAGGCCAGGGGAGCCCTAGCCTTAGCCTAGGGGAGCCTAAAGCCTAGGGGTGCCCTAGCCTGAAGGCCAGGGGAGCGCTAGCCTTAGCCTACGGGAGTGTAAAGCCTAGGGGTGCCCTAGCCTGAAGGCCAGGGGAGCCCTAGCCTTAGCCTAGGGGAGCCTAAAGCCTAGGGTTGCCCTAGCCTGAAGGCCAGGGGAGCCCTAGCCTTAGCCTAGGGGAGCCTAAAGCCTAGGGGTGCCCTAGCCTGAAGGCCAGGGGAGCCCTAGCCTTAGCCTAGGTGAGCCTAAAGCCTGGGGGTGCCCTTGCCTGAAGGCCAGGGGAGCCCTAGCCTTAGCCAAGGGGAGCCTAAAGCCTAGGGGTGCCCTTGCCTAAAGGCCAGGGGAGCCCTAGCCTTAGCCTAGGGGAGCCTAAAGCCTAGGGGTGCCCTAGCCTGAAGGCCAGGGGAGCCCTAACCTTAGCCTAGGGGAGCCTAAAGCCTAGGGGTGCCCTAGCCTGAAGGCCAGGGGAGCCCTAGCCTTAGCCTAAGGGAGCCTAAAGCCTAGGGGTGCCCTAGCCTGAAGGCCAGGGGAGCCCTAGCCTTAGCCTAGGGGAGCCTAAAGCCTAGGGTTGCCCTAGCCTGAAGGCCAGGGAGCCCTAGCCTTAGCCTAGGGGAGCCTAAAGCCTAGGGGTGCCCTAGCCTGAAGGCCAGGGGAGCCCTAGCCTTAGCCTAGGGGAGCCTAAAGCCTAGGGGTGCCCTAACCTGAAGGCCAGGGGAGCCCTAGCCTTAGCCTAGGGGAGCCTAAAGCCTAGGGGTGCCCTAGCCTGAAGGCCAGGGGAGCCCTAGCCTTGGCCTAGGGGAGCCTAAAGCCTACGGGTGCCCTAGCCTGAAGGCCAGAGAGCCCTAGCCTTAGCCTAGGGGAGCCTAAAGCCTAGCGGTGCCCTAGCCTGAAGGCCCGGGGATCCCTAGCCTTAGCCTAGGGGGGCCTAAAGCCTAGGGGTGCCCTAGCCTGAAGGCCAGGGGAGCCCTAGCCTTAGCCTAGGGGAGCCTAAAGCCTAGGGGTGCCCTAGCGTGAAGGCCAGGGGAGCCCTAGCCTTAGCCTAGGGGAGCCTAAAGCCTAGGGGTGCCCTAGCCTGAAGGCCAGGGGAGCCCTAGCCTTAGCCTAGGGGAGCCCTAGCCTAAAGCCTAGGGGTGCCCTAGCCTGAAGGCCAGGGGAGCCCTTGCCTTAGCCTAGGGGAGCCCTAGCCTAAAGCCTAGGGGTGCCCTAGCCTGAAGGCCAGGGGAGCCCTAGCCTTAGCCTAGGGGAGCCTAAAGCCTAGGGGTGCCCTAGCCTGAAGGCCAGGGGAGCCCTAGCCTTAGCCTAGGGGAGCCTAAAGCCTAGGGGTGCCCTAGCCTGAAGGCCAGGGGAGCCCTAGCCTTAGCCTAGGGGAGCCTAAAGCCTAGGGGTGCCCTAGCCTGAAGGCCAGGGGAGCCCTAGCCTCAGCCTAGGGGAGCCTAAAGCCTAGGGGTGCCCTAGCCTGAAGGCCAGGGGAGCCCTAGCCTTAGCCTAGGGGAGTCTAAAGCCTAGGGGTGCCCTAGCCTGAAGACCAGGGGAGCCCTAGCCTTAGCCTAGGGGAGCCTAAAGCCTAGGGGTGCCCTAGCCTGAAGGCCAGGGGAGCCCTAGCCTTAGCCTAGGGGAGCCTAAAGCCTAGGGGTGCCCTAGCCTGAAGGCCAGGGGAGCCCTAGCCTTAGCCTAGGGGAGCCTAAAGCCTAGGGGTGCCCTAGCCTGAAGGCCAGGGGAGCCCTAGCCTTAGCCTAAGGGAGCCTAAAGCCTAGGGGTGCCCTAGCCTGAAGGCCAGGGGAGCCCTAGCCTTAGCCTAGGGGAGCCTAAAGCCTAGGGTTGCCCTAGCCTGAAGGCCAGGGAGCCCTAGCCTTAGCCTAGGGGAGCCTAAAGCCTAGGGGTGCCCTAGCCTGAAGGCCAGGGGAGCCCTAGCCTTAGCCTAGGGGAGCCTAAAGCCTAGGGGTGCCCTAACCGGAAGGCCAGGGGAGCCCTAGCCTTAGCCTAGGGGAGCCTAAAGCCTAGGGGTGCCCTAACCTGAATTCCAGGGGAGCCCTAGCCTTGGCCAAGGGGAGCCTAAAGCCTAGGGGTGCCCTAGCCTGAAGGCCAGAGAGCCCTAGCCTTAGCCTAGGGGAGCCTAAAGCCTAGCGGTGCCCTAGCCTGAAGGCCCGGGGATCCCTAGCCTTAGCCTAGGGGAGCCTAAAGCCTAGGGGTGCCCTAGCCTGAAGGCCAGGGGAGCCCTAGCCTTAGCCTAGGGGAGCCTAAAGCCTAGGGGTGCCCTAGCGTGAAGGCCAGGGGAGCCCTAGCCTTAGCCTAGGGGAGCCTAAAGCCTAGGGGTGCCCTAGCCTGAAGGCCAGGGGAGCCCTAGCCTTAGCCTAGGGGAGCCCTAGCCTAAAGCCTAGGGGTGCCCTAGCCTGAAGGCCAGGGGAGCCCTTGCCTTAGCCTAGGGGAGCCCTAGCCTAAAGCCTAGGGGTGCCCTAGCCTGAAGGCCAGGGGAGCCCTAGCCTTAGCCTAGGGGAGCCCTAGCCTAAAGCCTAGGGGTGCCCTAGCCTGAAGGCCAGGGGAGCCCTAGCCTTAGCCTAGGGGAGCCCTAGCCTAAAGCCTAGGGGTGCCCTAGCCTGAAGGCCAGGGGAGCCCTTGCCTTAGCGTAGGGGAGCCCTACCCTAAAGCCTAGGGGTGCCCTAGCCTGAAGGCCAGGGGAGCCCTAGCCTTAGCCTAGGGGAGCCCTAGCCTAAAGCCTAGGGGTGCCCTAGCCTGAAGGCCAGGGGAGCCCTGGCCTTAGCCTAGGAGAGCCCTAGCCTAAAGCCTAGGGGTGCCCTAGCCTGAAGGCCAGGGGAGCCCTGGCCTTAGCCTAGGGGAGCCCTAGCCTAAAGCCTAGGGGTGCCCTAGCCTGAAGGCCAGGGGAGCCCTAGCCTTAGCCTAGGGGAGCCCTAGCCTAAAGCCTAGGGGTGCCCTAGCCTGAAGGCCAGGGGAGCCCTAGCCTTAGCCTAGGGGAGCCCTAGCCTAAAGCCTAGGGGTGCCCTAGCCTGAAGGCCAGGGGAGCCCTAGCCTTAGCCTAGGGGAGCCCTAGTCTAAAGCCTAGGGGTGCCCTAGCCTGAAGGCCAGGGGAGCCCTAGCCTTAGCCTAGGGGAACACAAAGCCTAGGGGTGCCCTAGCCTGAAGGCTAGGGGAGCCCTAGCCTTAGCCTAGGGGAGCCCAAAGCCTAGGGGTGCCCTAGCCTGAAGGCTAGGGGAGCCCTAGCCTTAGCCTAGGGGAGCCCTAGCCTAAAGCCTAGGGGTGCCCTACCCTGAAGGCTAGGGGAGCCCTAGCCTTAGCCTAGGGGAGCCCTAGCCTAAAGCCTAGGGTTGCCCTAGCCTGAAGGCTAGGGGAGCCCTAGCCTTAGCCTAGGGGAGCCCAAGCCTAAAGCCTAGGGGTGCCCTAGCCTGAAGGCTAGGGGAGCCCTAGCCTTAGCCTAGGGGAGCCCTATCCTTAGCCTAGGGGAGCCCTAGCCTAAAGCCTAGGGGTGCCCTAGCCTGAAGGCTAGGGGAGCCCTAGCCTTAGCCCAGGGGAGCCTAAAGCCTAGGGGTGCCCTAGCCTGAAGGCTAGGGGAGCCCTAGCCTTAGCCTAGGGGAGCCTAAATCCTAGGGGTGCCCTGGCCTGAAGGCTAGGGGAGCCCTAGCCTTAGCCTAGAGGAGCCCTAGCCTAAAGCCTAGGGGTGCCCTAGCCTGAATGCTAGGGGAGCCCTAGCCTTAGCCTAGGGGAGCCTAAAGCCTAGGGGTGCCCTAGCCTGAAGGCTAGGGGAGCCCTAGCCTTAGCCTAGGGGAGCCTAAAGCCTAGGGGTGCCCTAGCGTGAAGGCCAGCGGAGCCCTAGCCTTAGCCTAGGGGAGCCTAAAGCCTAGGGGTGCATTAGCCTGAAGGCCAGGGGAGCCCTAGCCTTAGGCTAGGGGAGCCTAAAGCCTAGGGGTGCCCTAGCCTGAAGGCCAGGGGAGCCCTAGCCTTAGGCTAGGGGAGCCTAAAGCCTAGGGGTGCCCTAGCCTGAAGGCCAGGGGAGCCCTAGCCTTATCCTAGGGGAGCCTAAAGCCTAGGGGTGCCCTAGCCTGAAGGCCAGGGGAGCCCTAGCCTTCGCCTAGGGGAGCCTAAAGCCTAGGGGTGCCCTAGCCTGAAGGCCAGGGGAGCCCTAGCCTTAGCCTAGGGGAGCCTAAAGCCTAGGGGTGCCCTAGCCTGAAGGCCAGGGGAGCCCTAGCCTTAGCCTAGGGGAGCCTAAAGCCTAGGGGTGCCCTAGCCTGAAGGCCAGGGGAGCCCTAGCCTTAGCCTAGGGGAGCCTAAAGCCTAGGGGTGCCCTAGCCTGAAGGCCAGGGGAGCCCTAGCCTCAGCCTAGGGGAGCCTAATGCCTAGGGGTGCCCTAGCCTGAAGGCCAGGGGAGCCCTAGCCTTAGCCTAGGTGAGCCTAAAGCCTGGGGGTGCCCTTGCCTGAAGGCCAGGGGAGCCCTAGCCTTAGCCTAGGGGAGCCTAAAGCCTAGGGGTGCCCTTGCCTGAAGGCCAGGGGAGCCCTAGCCTTAGCCTAGGGGAGCCTAAAGCCTAGGGGTGCCCTAGCCTGAAGGCCAGGGGAGCCCTAGCCTTAGCCTAGGGGAGCCTAAAGCCTAGGGGTGACCTAGCCTGAAGGCCAGGGGAGCCCTAGTCTTAGCCTAAGGGAGCCTAAAGCCTAGGGGTGCCCTAGTCTGAAGGCCAGGGGAGCCCTAGCCTTAGCCTAGGGGAGCCTAAAGCCTAGGGTTGCTCTAGCCTGAAGGCCAGGGAGCCCTAGCCTTAGCCTAGGGGAGCCTAAAGCCTAGGGGTGCCCTAGCCTGAAGGCCAGGGGAGCCCTAGCCTTAGCCTAGGGGAGCCTAAAGCCTAGGGGTGCCCTAACCTGAAGGCCAGGGGAGCCCTAGCCTTAGCCTAGGGGAGCCTAAAGCCTAGGTGTGCCCTAGCCTGAAGGCCAGGGGAGCCCTAGCCTTGGCCTAGGGGAGCCTAAAGCCTAGGGGTGCCCTAGCCTGAAGGCCAGAGAGCCCTAGCCTTAGCCTAGGGGAGCCTAAAGCCTAGCGGTGCCCTAGCCTGATGGCCCGGGATCCCTAGCCTTAGACTAGGGGAGTCTAAAGCCTAGGGGTGCCCTAGCCTGAAGGCCAGGGGAGCACTACCCTTAGCCTAGGGGAGCCTAAAGCCTAGGGGTGCCCTAGCCTGAAGGCCAGGGGAGCCCTAGCCTTAGCCTACGGAGTGTAAAGCCTAGGTGTGCCCTAGCCTGAAGCCAGGGGAGCCTAGCCTTAGCCTAGGGGAGCCTAAAGCCTAGGGGTGCCCTAGCCTGAAGGCCAGGGGAGCCCTAGCCTTAGCCTAGGCGAGCCTAAAGCCTAGGGGTGCCCTTGCCTGAAGGCCAGGGGAGCCCTAGCCTTAGCCTAGGGGAGCCTAAAGCCTAGGGGTGCCCTAGCCTGAAGGCCAGGGGAGCCCTAGCCTTAGCCTAGGGAGCCTAAAGCCTAGGGGTGCCCTAGCCTGAAGGCCAGGGAGCCCTAGCCTTAGCCTAGGGGAGCCTAAAGCCTAGGGGTGCCCTAGCCTGAAGGCCAGGGGAGCCCTAGCCTTAGCCTAGGGGAGCCTTATGCCTAGGGTGCCCTAGCCTGAAGGCCAGGGGAGCCCTAGCCTTAGCCTAGGGGAGCCTAAAGCCTAGGGGTGCCCTAACCTGAAGGCCAGGGGAGCCCTAGCCTTAGCCTAGGGGAGCCTAAAGCTAGGGGTGCCCTAGCCTGAAGGCCAGGGAGCCCTAGCCTTGGCCTAGGGGAGCCTAAAGCCTAGGGGTGCCCTAGCCTGAGGCCAGAGAGCCCTAGCCTTAGCCTAGGGGAGCCTAAAGCCTAGCGGTGCCCTAGCCTGAAGGCCCGGGGATCCCTAGCCTTAGCCTAGGGGAGCCTAAAGCCTAGGGGTGCCCTAGCCTGAAGGCCAGGGGAGCCCTAGCCTTAGCCTAGGGGAGCCTAAAGCCTAGGGGTGCCCTAGCCTGAAGGCCAGGGGAGCCCTTGCCTTAGCCTAGGGAGCCCTAGCCTAAAGCCTAGGGGTGCCCTAGCCTGAAGGCCAGGGGAGCCCTAGCCTTAGCCTAGGGGAGCCCTAGCCTAAAGCCTAGGGGTGCCTAGCCTGAAGGCCAGGGGAGCCCTAGCCTTAGCCTAGGGGAGCCCTAGCCTAAAGCCTAGGGGTGCCCTAGCCTGAAGGCCAGGGGAGCCCTTGCCTTAGCGTAGGGGAGCCCTACCCTAAAGCCTAGGGGTGCCCTAGCCTGAAGGCCAGGGGAGCCCTAGCCTTAGCCTAGGGGAGCCCTAGCCTAAAGCCTAGGGTGCCCTAGCCTGAAGGCCAGGGGAGCCCTAGCCTTAGCCTAGGGGAGCCCTAGCCTAAAGCCTAGGGGTGCCCTAGCCTGAAGGCCAGGGAGCCCTTGCCTTAGCCTAGGGGAGCCCTAGCCTAAAGCCTAGGGGTGCCCTAGCCTGAAGGCCAGGGGAGCCCTAGCCTTAGCCTAGGGGAGCCTAGCCTAAAGCCTAGGGGTGCCCTAGCCTGAAGGCCAGGGGAGCCCTAGCCTTAGCCTAGGGGAGCCCTAGCTTAAAGCCTAGGGGTGCCCTAGCCTGAAGGCCAGGGGAGCCCTAGCCTTAGCCTAGGGGAGCCCCTAGTCTAAAGCCTAGGGGTGCCCTAGCCTGAAGGCCAGGGGAGCCCTAGCCTTAGCCTAGGGGAGCACAAAGCCTAG